>NW_027189519.1:0-147500 GCF_040958095.1 Procambarus clarkii | reverse complement strand
TGGGAAGGGTGATGTGGCATTAACACAAGACAGAACACTAGGGGATATTAATAGGGTATTAAAAGTATCAACACAAGACAGAACAGAAACAATGGGTATTGAATAGAAGTGTTTGTAGAAAGCCTATTGGTCCATATTTCTTGATGCTTCTATATTGGAGCGGAGTCTTGAGGTGGGTAGAATATAGTTGTGCAATAATTGGCTGTTGATTGCTGGTGTTGACTTCTTGATGTGTAGTGCCTCGCAAACGTCAAGCCGCCTGCTATCGCTGTATCTATCGATGATTTCTGTGTTGTTTACTAGGATTTCTCTGGCGATGGTTTGGTTATGGGAAGAGATTATATGTTCCTTAATGGAGCCCTGTTGTTTATGCATCGTTAAACGCCTAGAAAGAGATGTTGTTGTCTTGCCTATATACTGGGTTTTTTGGAGCTTACAGTCCCCAAGTGGGCATTTGAAGGCATAGACGACGTTAGTCTCTTTTAAAGCGTTCTGTTTTGTGTCTGGAGAGTTTCTCATGAGTAGGCTGGCCGTTTTTCTGGTTTTATAGTAAATCGTCAGTTGTATCCTCTGATTTTTGTCTGTAGGGATAACGTTTCTATTAACAATATCTTTCAGGACCCTTTCCTCTGTTTTATGAGCTGTGGAAAAGAAGTTCCTGTAAAATAGTCTAATAGGGGGTATAGGTGTTGTGTTAGTTGTCTCTTCGGAGGTTGCATGGCTTTTCACTTTCCTTCTTATGATGTCTTCGATGAAACCATTGGAGAAGCCGTTATTGACTAGGACCTGCCTTACCCTACAGAGTTCTTCGTCGACTTGCTTCCATTCTGAGCTGTGGCTGAGAGCACGGTCGACGTATGCGTTAACAACACTCCTCTTGTACCTGTCAGGGCAGTCGCTGTTGGCATTTAGGCACATTCCTATGTTTGTTTCCTTTGTGTAGACTGCAGTGTGGAAACCTCCGCCCTTTTCCATGACTGTTACATCTAGAAAAGGCAGCTTCCCATCCTTTTCCGTCTCGTAAGTGAAACGCAGCACGGAACTCTGCTCAAATGCCTCCTTCAGCTCCTGCAGATGTCTGACATCAGGTACCTGTGTAAAAATGTCGTCAACATACCTGCAGTATATGGCCGGTTTCAAGTTCATGTCGACTAAGACTTTTTGCTCGATGGTACCCATGTAGAAGTTTGCAAACAGGACACCTAGGGGAGAACCCATGGCGACCCCATCTACTTGCTTATACATGTGCCCATCCGGGCTCAAGAAGGGTGCCTCTTTAGTACAAGCTTGGAGTAGTTTCCTCAGAATACTTTCTGGCATGTCAAGAGGAGTACAGGCTGGATCACGATACACTCTGTCGGCTATCATTCCGATTGTCTCGTCCACAGGTACGTTGGTAAACTGCGATTCTACGTCCAACGAGGCTCTTATCCCTGTGGCCCGTGCGCCCCGCAGTAAGTCCACAAATTCCTTTGGAGACTTCAGGCTGAAGGCGCAAGGAACATAAGGAGTCAGCAGGCCGTTGAGTCGCTTCGCCAGTCTGTACGTGGGTGTGGGTATCTGGCTAATGATTGGCCGAAGTGGGTTTCCAGGCTTGTGCGTCTTGACATTTCCATACGCATATCCAGGTTTATATTCCCCAATGATCTTTGGCAGGTGGAGTCCGGATTTCTTGGCGTTCACAGTTTCGATCAGTTTGTTGATCTTTGCTTTTAATTCGGCTGTAGTGTCCTTCGTTACCCTTTGGAACTTAGTTTGGTCAGAGAGTATGATGTTCATTTTCGCCAGATATTCGTCTTTTTTAAGAATGACATATATTGGCGACTTGTCACCTCTCCTGACAACTATCTCCTTGTTCTCACGAAGGCTTTTAGCTGCCGCTTTAAGCTCGGGGGACAGTATGGTGCTTCTGTAGTTGCCTCGATTCTTTCCTCCTTCTGCAATAAGTTCTGCTTGTAAGGTATCTTTGGTAGTGACCTTCTTAGAAGGTCACTACCAAAGATACCTTACAAGCAGAACTTATTGCAGAAGGAGGAAAGAATCGAGGCAACTACAGAAGCACCATACTGTCCCCCGAGCTTAAAGCGGCAGCTAAAAGCCTTCGTGAGAACAAGGAGATAGTTGTCAGGAGAGGTGACAAGTCGCCAATATATGTCATTCTTAAAAAAGACGAATATCTGGCGAAAATGAACATCATACTCTCTGACCAAACTAAGTTCCAAAGGGTAACGAAGGACACTACAGCCGAATTAAAAGCAAAGATCAACAAACTGATCGAAACTGTGAACGCCAAGAAATCCGGACTCCACCTGCCAAAGATCATTGGGGAATATAAACCTGGATATGCGTATGGAAATGTCAAGACGCACAAGCCTGGAAACCCACTTCGGCCAATCATTAGCCAGATACCCACACCCACGTACAGACTGGCGAAGCGACTCAACGGCCTGCTGACTCCTTATGTTCCTTGCGCCTTCAGCCTGAAGTCTCCAAAGGAATTTGTGGACTTACTGCGGGGCGCACGGGCCACAGGGATAAGAGCCTCGTTGGACGTAGAATCGCAGTTTACCAACGTACCTGTGGACGAGACAATCGGAATGATAGCCGACAGAGTGTATCGTGATCCAGCCTGTACTCCTCTTGACATGCCAGAAAGTATTCTGAGGAAACTACTCCAAGCTTGTACTAAAGAGGCACCCTTCTTGAGCCCGGATGGGCACATGTATAAGCAAGTAGATGGGGTCGCCATGGGTTCTCCCCTAGGTGTCCTGTTTGCAAACTTCTACATGGGTACCATCGAGCAAAAAGTCTTAGTCGACATGAACTTGAAACCGGCCATATACTGCAGGTATGTTGACGACATTTTTACACAGGTACCTGATGTCAGACATCTGCAGGAGCTGAAGGAGGCATTTGAGCAGAGTTCCGTGCTGCGTTTCACTTACGAGACGGAAAAGGATGGGAAGCTGCCTTTTCTAGATGTAACAGTCATGGAAAAGGGCGGAGGTTTCCACACTGCAGTCTACACAAAGGAAACAAACATAGGAATGTGCCTAAATGCCAACAGCGACTGCCCTGACAGGTACAAGAGGAGTGTTGTTAACGCATACGTCGACCGTGCTCTCAGCCACAGCTCAGAATGGAAGCAAGTCGACGAAGAACTCTGTAGGGTAAGGCAGGTCCTAGTCAATAACGGCTTCTCCAATGGTTTCATCGAAGACATCATAAGAAGGAAAGTGAAAAGCCATGCAACCTCCGAAGAGACAACTAACACAACACCTATACCCCCTATTAGACTATTTTACAGGAACTTCTTTTCCACAGCTCATAAAACAGAGGAAAGGGTCCTGAAAGATATTGTTAATAGAAACGTTATCCCTACAGACAAAAATCAGAGGATACAACTGACGATTTACTATAAAACCAGAAAAACGGCCAGCCTACTCATGAGAAACTCTCCAGACACAAAACAGAACGCTTTAAAAGAGACTAACGTCGTCTATGCCTTCAAATGCCCACTTGGGGACTGTAAGCTCCAAAAAACCCAGTATATAGGCAAGACAACAACATCTCTTTCTAGGCGTTTAACGATGCATAAACAACAGGGCTCCATTAAGGAACATATAATCTCTTCCCATAACCAAACCATCGCCAGAGAAATCCTAGTAAACAACACAGAAATCATCGATAGATACAGCGATAGCAGGCGGCTTGACGTTTGCGAGGCACTACACATCAAGAAGTCAACACCAGCAATCAACAGCCAATTATTGCACAACTATATTCTACCCACCTCAAGACTCCGCTCCAATATAGAAGCATCAAGAAATATGGACCAATAGGCTTTCTACAAACACTTCTATTCAATACCCATTGTTTCTGTTCTGTCTTGTGTTGATACTTTTAATACCCTATTAATATCCCCTAGTGTTCTGTCTTGTGTTAATGCCACATCACCCTTCCCACCTCACTCAAATGTAATGCCACATCACCCTTCCCACCTCACTCAAATGTAGATATAAAATCAGGGAAACGCAAGTTCTAATCAGTTGTGTATTTGTGAAGTCTTTGAAAATGTAATAAGTTTTACGAAACGCGCCCGTGTCGCGTCAGACTAGAAATAAAAAATGAATTTTGGAGAAGTGATTTTTGATTTACCTCCAACAGTGAAGCGTAATGTACGAAAGATTGAGAAAATTCGTGTTAGAATTATTAATCTTACTTTTTCGGTCATATTTAATAATATATATTTATATATATATATATTTATATATATATATATATATATATATATTTATATATATATATATATATATATATTTATATATATATATATATATATATATATATATATATGTATATATATATTTATATATATATATATATATATATTTATATATATATATATTTATATATATATATATATTTATATATATATATATATATATATATATATATTTATATATATATATATATATATATATATATATATATATATTTATATATATATATATATTTATATATATATATATATTTATATATATATATATATATATTTATATATATATATATATATTTATATATATATATATATATATTTATATATATATATATATTTATATATATATATATATATATTTATATATATATATATATTTATATATATATATATATATATATATTTATATATATATATATATATTTATATATATATATATATATATTTATATATATATATATATATATATATATATATATATATATATATATATATTTATATATATATATATATATATATATTTATATATATATATATATATATATATATATATATATATATATTTATATATATATATATATATATATATATATATATATTTATATATATATATATATATATTTATATATATATATTTATATATATATATATATATATATATATATATATTTATATATATATATATATATTTATATATATATATATATATATTTATATATATATATATTATTTATATATATATATATTATTTATATATATATATATATTATTTATATATAAATATATTATTTATATATAAATATATTATTTATATATAAATATATTATTTATATATAAATATATATATATATATAATATATAATATATATACTATTACACTACATTCTTATGTATTACACTAATATATATATATATATATATATATATATATATATATATATATATATAACTGAAAACTCACACCCCAGAAGTGACTCGAACCCATACTCCCAGAAGCAACGCATCTGGTATGTACAAGACGCCTTAATCCACTTGACCATCACGACCGGACATAATGAGGTGATAGCCGAGGCTATTTGAACCACCCCACCGCCGGCACTCGGATAGTTATCTTGGGCATAGCATTTTACCAAATCACCTCATTCTTTGGGGCAACACGTGAGGAACACAAATGCGTTCGCATTTGTGTTCCTCACGTGTTGCCCCAAAGAATGAGGTGATTTGGTAAAATGCTATGCCCAAGATAACTATCCGAGTGCCGGCGGTGGGGTGGTTCAAATAGCCTCGGCTATCACCTCATTATGTCCGGTCGTGATGGTCAAGTGGATTAAGGCGTCTTGTACATACCAGATGCGTTGCTTCTGGGAGTATGGGTTCGAGTCACTTCTGGGGTGTGAGTTTTCAGTTGCATATGTCCTGGGGACCATTCAGGCTTGTTCGCATATATATATATATATATATATATATATATATATATATATATATATATATATATATATATATATATATATATATATATATATATATATATATATATATATATATATATATATATATATATATATATATATATATATATATATATATATATATATATATATATTTTATAAATTATTTATATATATTATATATATAATTATATAGGTCATATGTTTTTGTATTTTTGCTGATTTGTTAGTAAATAATAAAAGAAATATAAATTATTTGATTTTTTTACCCATAAATTGGTTTTAATATTTAAATTGAAAACACTAATATAATATAAAAAAATATAAGAAAAATAATAATAAATTATAAAATAAAATATAATAAAAATAATATAATATAATATAAAATAATATAATTTAATTTCAAGAAATTTAACTTTAAACACAAAGATGTGAAAAGGGTTCAGATAAGGCTCAAACCTTTCACAAGAGATTCATATTGGTGTATGAATGGATTATGAATGACTCATGTTAGGAGTGTAAGTTGCCACAACATCTCAAATTAGTGTTAGATACATATGTCTTGGTTATAAGTTTTGGAAACCTATTTAAGTCCACACACAATATCGTATCTGATACGATAAAACAAACGTTTCCAATACTTTCAAATACTTTCCAGATATGTTGTGGCAACCTAAAATTGTTTGCTGGGAAGAGAGGGATGCAGAGGCTGATGACAGTGATGCAGAGGCTCAAGAGAGTGATGCAGAGGCTTAAGAGATGGATGCAAAAGCTGACGAGAATGATGCAGAGGCTTAAGGAGAGTGATCCATAGGCTGAAGAGAGTGATGCAGAAGCTCAGGAGAGGGATGCAGAGGATGAAGAGAGTGATGCAGAGGCTCAAGAGAGTGATGCAGAGGCTGAAGAGAGTGATGCAGAGGCTCAAGAGAGGGATGCAGAGGCTCAAGAGAGTGATTCAGAGGCTGATGAGAGTGATGCAGAGGCTTAAGAAAGTGATGCAGAGGCTTAAGAGATGGATGCAGACGGTCAAGAGAGGGATGCAGAGGCTCAAGAGAGGGATGCAATGGCATAATAGAGGGATGCAGAGGCTGAAGTGAGGGATGCAGAGGCACAGGAGAGGGATTCAGAGGCTTAAGAGAGTGATGCAGAGGCTCAAGAGAGGGATGCAGAGGCTGAAGTGAGTCATGCAGAGGCTCAAGAGAATGATGCAGAGGCTTATAAGAGGGATGCAGGAGTTCAAGAGAGAGATGCAAAGGCTCATGAAAGGGATGCAGAGGCTTAAGAAAGTGATGCAGAGGCACAAAAGAGGGATGAAGAGGCTTAAGAGAGTGATGCAGAGGCTCAAGCGAGTGATACAGAGGCTCAAGAGAGCGATGGAGAGGGTCAAGAGAGAGATTCAGAAGTTTAAGGGAGTGATTCAGAGGCTTAAGAGAGTGATGCAGAGGCTTACGAGAGTGATGCAGAGGCTTAAGAGAGTGATGCAGAGGCTCAGGAGAGTGATGGAGAGGCTCAAGAGAGTGATGGAGAGGCTCAAGAGAGTAATTCAGAGGTTTACTGGAATGATGCAGAGGCTTAAGAAAGTGATGCAGAGGCTTACGAGAGTGATGCAGAGGCTTAAGAGAGTGATGCAGAGGCTCAAGAGACTGATGGAGAGGCTCAAGAGAGTGATTCAGAGGTTTACAGAAGTGATGCAGAGGCTTAAGAGAGTGATGCAGAGGCTTAAGAGACGGATGCAGAGGCTCAAGAGAGGGATGCAGAGGCTCAAGGGAGGGATGCAGAGGCTCAAGAGAGGGATGCAGAGGCTCAAGTGAGGGATGAAGTGGCACAAGAGAGGGATGCAGAGGCTCTTGAGAGTGATGCAGAGGCTCAAGAAAGGGATGCAGAGGATTAAGAGAGTGATGCAAAGGCTCAAGAGAGGGATGCAGAGGCTCATGAGAGGGATGCAGGAGTTCAAGAGAAGGATGCAGAGGCTCTAGAGAGTGATGCAGAGGCTTAATAGAGGAATGCAAAGGCTCAAGAGAGTGATGCAGAGGCTGAAAAGAGTGTTGCAGAGGCTTAAGAGAGGGATGCAGAGGCTCAAGAGAGTGATGCAGAGGCTTAAGAGAGGGATACAGAGGCACCAGAGAGGGATGTATAGGCTCAAGAGAGTGATGCAGAGGCTCAAGAGAATGATGTAGAGGCATAAGAGAGGGATGCAGAGGCTCAAGAGAATGATGCAGAGGCTCAAGAGAGTGATGCAGAGGATCAAGAGAGGGATGCAGAGGATTAAGAGAGTGATGCAGAGGCTGAAGCGAGTGATGTAGAGGCTCAAGAGAGTGATGTAGAGGCTCTGGAGAGTGATGCAAAGGCTCAAGCGAGTGATGCAGAGGATCAAGAGAGTGATGCAGAGGCTCAAGAGAGTGATGCAGAGGCTTAAGAGAGGTATGCAGAGGCTCAAGAGAGTGATGCAGAGGCTAAAGAGAGTGTTGCAGAGGCTTAAGATAGGGATGCAGAGGTTCAAGAGAGTGATGCAGAGTCTCAAGAGAGTGACGCAGAGGCTCATGAGAGTGATGCAGAGGCACCAGAGAGGGATACAGAGGCACCAGAGAGGGATGTATAGGCTCAAGAGAGTGATGCAGAGGCTCAAGAGAGGGATGCAGAGGTTGAAGAGAGTGATGCAGAGGCTCAAGAGAGGGATGCAATAGCTCTAGAGAGGGATGCAGAGGCTCAAGTGAGGGATGCAGAGGCACAAGAGAGGGATGCAGAGGCTTAAGAGAGTGATTCATTTGTATTGGAAACAACATCTTTATATGTCTTTTCTAGGATCTAAATAATATGAAACCTCGCTTTATGATTTGAAGATAAAATCCTCAAATTTGGTAATACAGCGATTTTTTTCACGTTTTTCATGTAGTGTGATTTTACGTAAATATATTCATTATTACCAATATTTCGATAATACTTCATGGTTTCTCACGATATGTGATTTGGCCTTAAATCTGAGAATTTCGCATACTATTGCATTTTTTAGCAAGTTTTCTTACGTTTTGTTTTGTACTAAAAATCATTGAATTTAGCAATATTTTGACGTTTATCATCCTCTTTTCCTTTATGTGATTTAAACAAAATATCATCGAATTAGGCAATATTTTGCCATTTTTCCACGTTTTTCTGAATATTCAGTTTATTGTTATTAATTCAATATATATACGATAAAAATGATGCAAACACATAATTGATTAGAAATTAACATTAAATACTTCATTTTCAATCAACTATTTGTTTCTCGTTAAAAAACTGAGTAAGATATTGAAAAAGCGAGAAGTTCTGTTTTTATTGCATATATCGACGTTTCAGCTGGATTAGAGCGGTTTCACGTATTTATCGTCCATCGGTAATATAAACGGAAAATCAGGAACATTTTAGTTAATTCTAATGAAAACACATTGATTTTTATCATTTGTATTGGAAACAACATTTTTATATGTCTTTTCTAGGATCTAAATAATACGAAACCTCGCTTTATGATTTGAAGTTAAAATCCTCAAATATGGTAATAGAGCGAATTTGTTCACGTTTTTTATGTAGTGTGACTTCACGTGAATATATTCGTTTTTACCAATATTTCGATACTAATTCATGTAGTATCACGATATGTGATTTGGCCTTTAAATATCAGAATTTCGCATAATATTGCATTTTAAGCAAGTTTTCTTGCATTTTGTTTCGTACTAAAAATCATCATATATAGCAATATTTTGACGTTTATCATCCCTTTTTCCTTTAAGTGATTTTATCATAATATCATCGAATTAGGCAATATTTTGCCGTTTTTCCACTTTTTGGTGAATTTTCAGTTTATTGGTATTAATTCATTAAATATACGATAAAAATGATGCAAACACATAATTGATTAGAAAATACCCTTAAATACCTCATTTTCAATCAAATATTTGATTCTCGGTAAAATACTGAGTAAGATATTGAAAAAGGGGAGAAGTTCTGTTTTTATTGCATATATCGACGTTTCAGCCGGATTAGAGCGGTTTTACGTGTACATCTTCCATCGGTAATATAAACGGAAAATCAGGAATATTTTATTTAATTTTAATGAAAACACATTGATTTTTATCATTTGTATTGGAAACAACATCTTTATATGTCTTTTCTTGGATCTAAATAATATGGAACCTCGCTTTATGATTTGAAGTTAAAATCCTCAAATATGGTAATATAGCGATTTTTTTCACGTTTTTCATATAGTGTGATTGTACGTAAATATATTCATTTTTACCAATATTTCGATAATATTTCATGTTTTCTCACGATATGTGATTTGGCCTTAAATCTGAGAATTTCGCTTAATATTGCATATTTAAGCATGTTTTCTTACGTTTTGTTTTGTACTAAAAATCTTTGAATTTAGCAACATTTTGACGTTTATCATCCTCTTTTCCTTTATGTGATTTAAACAAAATATCATCGAATTAGGCAATACTTTGCCATTTTTCCACGTTTTTGTGAATTTTCAGTTTACTGTTATTAATTCAATATATATACGATAAAAATGATGCAAACACATAATTGATTAGAAAATACCCTTAAATACTTCATTTTCAATCAAATATTTGATTCTCGTTAAAAAACTGAGTAGGATATGGAAAAAGCGAGAAGTTCTGTTTTTATTGCATATATCGACGCTTCAGCCGGATTAGAGCGGTTTTACGTGTACATCTTCTATCGGTAATATAAACGGAAAATCAGGAACACTTTAGTTAATTCTAATGAAAACACATTGATTTTTATCATTTGTATTGGAAACAACATCTTTATATGTCTTTTCTAGGATCAAAATAATACGAAACCTCGCTTTATGATTTGAAGTTAAAATCCTCAAATTTGGTAATATAGCGATTTTTTTTCAGGTTTTTTATGTAGTGTGACATTGCGTAAATATATTCGTTTTTATCAATATTTCGATACTACTTCATGTTTCCTCACGATATGTGATTTTGCCTTCAAATCTCAGAATTTCGCAAATTTTGCATTTTTAAGCAAGTTTTCTTGCGTTTTATTTTGTACAAAAAATCATTGAATTTAGCAATATGTTGACGTTTATCATCCTCTTTTCCTTTATGTGATTTAAACAAAATGTTATCGAATTAGGCAATATTTTGCCGTTTTTCCACGTTTTGGTGAATTTTCAGTTTATTGGTATTAATTCATTAAATATACGATAAAAATGATGCAAACACATAATTGATTAGAAAATACCCTTAAATACTTCATTTTCAATCAAATATTTGACTCTCGGTAAAATACTGAGTAAGATATTGAAAAAGGGGAGAAGTTCTGTTTTTATTGCATATATCGACATTTCAGCCGGATTAGAGCGGTTTTACGTGTACATCTTCCATCGGTAATATAAACAGAAAATCAGGAATATTTTAGAGTATTTTAATGAAAACACATTGATTTTTATCATTTGTATTGGAAACAACATCTTTATATGTCTTTTCTAGGATCTAAAATATGTCTTTTCTAGGATCTAAATAAAACGAAACCACGCTCTATGATTTGAAGTTAAAATCCTCAAATTTGGTAATATAGCGATTTTTTTCACGTTTTTCATGTACTTTGATTTTACGTAAATATATTCATTTTTACCAATATTTCGATAATACTTCATGTTTTCTCACGATATGTGATTTGGCCTTAAATCGGAGAATTTCGCATAATATTGCATTTTTAAGCCAGTTTTCTTACGTTTTGTTTTGTACTAAAAATCATTAAATATAGCAATATTTTGACGATTATCATCCTTTTTTCTTTAATGTGATTTTAACAAAATTTCATCGAATTAGGCATTATTTGGCCGTTTTTCCACGTTTTTGTGAATTTTCAGTTTATTGTTATTAATTCAATATGTATACGATAAAAATGATGCAAACACATAATTGATTAGAAACTAACATTAAATACTTCATTTTCAATTAACTATTTGTTCCTCGTTAAAATACTGAGTAAGATATTAAAAAGGGGAGAAGTTCTGTTTTTATTGCATATATCGACGTTTCAGCCGGATTAGAGCGGTTTTACGTGTACATCTTCCATCGGTAATATAAACGGAAAATCAGGAAGATTTTAGAGTATTTTAATGAAAACACATTGATTTTTATCATTTGTATTGGAAACAACATGTTTATATGTCTTTTCTAGGATCTAAATAATATGAAACCTCGCTTTATGATTTGAAGTTAAAATCCTCAAATTTGGTAATACAGCGATTTTTTTCACGTTTTTCATGTAGTGTGATTTTACGTAAATATATTCATTATTACCAATATTTCGATAATACTTCATGGTTTCTCACGATATGTGATATGGCCTTAAATCTGAGAATTTCGCATAATATTGCATTTTTTAGCAAGTTTTCTTACGTTTTGTTTTGTACTAAAAATCATTGAATTTAGCAATATGTTGACGTTTATCATCCTCTTTTACTTTATGTGATTTAAACAAAATATCATCGAATTAGGCAATATTTTGCCATTTTTCCACGTTTTTCTGAATTTTCAGTTTATTGTTATTAATTCTATATATATACGATAAAAATGATGCAAACACATAATTGATTAGAAATTAACATTAAATACTTCATTTTCAATCAACTATTTGTTTCTCGTTAAAAAACTGAGTAAGATATTGGAAAAGCGAGAAGTTCTGTTTTTATTGCATATATTGACGTTTCAGCCGGATTAGAGCGGTTTCACGTGTCCATCGTCCATCGGTAATATAAACGGAAAATCAGGAACATTTTAGTTAATTCTAATGAAAACACATTGATTTTTATCATTTGTATTGGAAACAACATTTTTATATGTCTTTTCTAGGATCTAAATAATACGAAACCTCGCTTTATGATTTGAAGTTAAAGTCCTCAAATATGGTAATATTGCGAATTTGTTCACGTTTTTTATGTAGTGTGACGTCACGTGAATATATTCGTTTTTACCAATATTTCGATACTATTTCATGTAGTATCACGATATGTGATTTGGCCTTTAAATATCAGAATTTCGCATAATATTGCATTTTAAGCAAGTTTTCTTGCATTTTGTTTCGTACTAAAAATCATCATATATAGCAATATTTTGACGTTTATCATCCCTTTTTCCTTTAAGTGATTTTAATCAGGAACATTTTAGTTAATTCTAATGAAAGAGTATTAATCAGGAACATTTTAGTTAATTCGAATGAAAACACATTGATTTTTATCATTTACATTTGAAACAACATTTTTACATGTCTTTTCTAGGATTTAAATAATACGAAACCTCGCTATATGATTTGAAGTTAAAATCCTCAAATTTGGTAATATAGCGATTTTTTCACGTTTTTCATGTAGTGTGACTTTACGTAAATATATTCGTTTTTACCAATATTTCGATACTACTTCATGTTTTCTCACGATATGTGATTTGGCCTTCAAGTCTCAGAATTAAGCATAATATTGTATTTTTAAGCAAGTTTTCTTGCATTTTGTTTTGTACTAAAAATCAACGTATTTATCAATATTTTGACGTTTATCATCCCCTTTTATAGTAATATGCCAATTACTGAGATTAACTATGTATCACATTTTGCCGAAAGCCCCCCCCCCCTGCAGTTTTCAAAATATCCCAAATTTGACTCTTGAGCAATATTTTGGAGCCAAATTCTGGCTCTCTGCACGTATTCGCAGTTTGAAATTACGAATTCTTATACAGAAAATATGCCAAATACTGAGAGCGTCGATGGGTCAAATTTTGCCCAATCCCCCACTGCAGTTTTCAAAATATTCCAAACATTCCAAATTAGACCCTTCAGCCATATTTTGGAGTAAAATTATGGCTCTCTACACTTATTCGCAATTTTAAATTACGTCTTTTTATACTGAAAATATGCAAATTACTGAGATCAGCGATACGTATACGAGCATACGTACCGAAAACATGCTAATTACTGAAAGCGGCGATTCGTCACATTTTGCCCAAACCTTCCCTGCAGTTTTCAAAATATCCCAAACATCCCAAATTCGATGCTTAAGCAATACTTTGGAGCAAAAATTCTCGCTCTCTGCACGTATTCGCAGTTTGAAATTACGACTTTTTATTCCGAATAATTACTGGGAGCAGAGATGTGTCACATTTTGCCCAAACCACCCTGCAGTTTTCAAAATATCCCAAACATCTCAAATGCGACCCTTGAGCCATATTTTGGAGCCAAATTCTGGCTCTCTGCACGTATTCTCAGATTGTAGGTAAGCCTTTTTATACAGAAAATATGCTAATTACTGAAAGCGTCGACTGATCACATTTTGCCCAAACCCTCCCTGCAGTTTTCAAAATATCCCAAACATCTCAAATTCGACGCTTGAGTCATATTTTGGCTTTTGGCAATTTCTGGCTCTCTGCACGTAACCGCCGTTTGAAATTACGACTTTTATACCGAAAATATGCCAATTACTGAGAGCAGCGATGGGTCATATTTTGACCAAACCCACCCTGCAGTTTTCAAAATATCCAAAACTCTCCAAATTCGACGTTTGAGCCAAATTTTGGAGCCAAATTCTGGCTCTGAATATGACCTATTGGCATATTTCCTGTATAAAAAGTAGACATTTACATCTGCGAATACGTGCAGAGAGCCAGAATTTGGCTCCAAATTATGGCTCAAGGGTCGCATTTGAGATGTTTGGGATATTTTGAAAACTGCAGGGGGGTTTGGGCAAAATGTGACCCATCTGTCGGAAAATCCGACACCATTTAATATATCATACAGACAGATAATAATTGCTGCTGTATTACCAACAAGTTACCCATAGAAAACGTAACTTGTAGTGGAATTACCGTCTAAAGAAAACGGGATATCATCACCACATACCATTATAAATTCACCAGCTATTCTGCTGGGAATTATTCTTAAATACATTAGTCTTTGGACTTTACCATCATAAAAACATCTCATATAAATTAACTTAATTATCAATATTAAAGTAGAGTAAATGTGACCCTTCTATCACTTATTGACATCTGGACAATGTAAGCTAGGCGTCAGGGGGAAGGAGGGCAGCCATTGTTTATACTAGACCAGAGGCGCAGGGAGCAATTCGGGTCCTGTTAATTTTACTTGGACGAAGTGTTATGGAAACCAAAGGTGTACCATTATCACACGCTGTCAACAAATTCAAGTTAAGTGTCTTTCCGAAACCCGTATATCTATCATTAGTGGCCATTAATGTCATTGGGTAGGGTGTCGGGTTAGATCACGAAATCGCCTCATACTAAAGGTAATTAAGCCAGGTCTTCATTGTTCCATGTACAGTATTTTCTCTGACATAGCTTGTCATATATAGGTATCTGGCTTTACAGCTAGCGCCCTTTTGACAGGTCAAGACGAGGAAGCATGCTTTGTACATCAGTTACCAGGGTGATGGAAGCTACCTCAAAGAGGGAAAATGTGGCGTCTACAACCTAGTTATACCTGGTGGACTAAAGCTTGCTGTACAAATAAGATAAGGAACCTCTTCAATGTATGTAGTCTAATACTGTAGTTTGATTGGCTGCATATATATAAATTAAATTTAATAAACCCCCCCCCTAATGTGTAGAGGATCGATTTGTGAGATTATGAGATTATTGCAGAAATACAGTCCACTTATCATTATACAAATTGCTATCGAAGTATATAAACTAACGTAAATATAAATTCATATAAATTAAATAAATATAAATCTCACAGGTTGGTTCCCACATTATTTGGTCCTTCGAACCGGATTATTCGGTCCTTTGAACCCACATTTGGTCATCTTAGTACCGGATGAACCAGTTAACCAGTGGATTCATTAAATATACTAGTGCAGAGTTATTTAAACAAAGCCAGCAGTCAATGACGGCGGCGTTGACTCGTGCGAGTTCACGAGCCCCGCTCAGTTCAGATCAGCTTCGTCAGCGGTTTCATGTACACCCACAGAGATTTGGTGGCGTGTTATTCTGTGAAATGACAGCGCTAATATAGAAGCCATCCAAATTAGTGGCTGTGTCCTCGCAAGATTGTTCACGGATTTTGTGGTGTTAAATTTCGCGAGAGATTATCTACGAATTTTGTGGACTTTATTTCGCGAGGTCACTAATAATATTTAATACTTCTAGATAATATTAGAAGTTTTATAGAGGCTAATTAAGAGGCTATTATCAATAATGGTGTATATTATTTCTCCAAATAGAGAATTATTTAATATATATTGCACTAGTGATCACAGTATAATATTTACTAATTGCCAACCCACAACAGGGTAGGATATTTACCATTGACTAGTTGAACTATTATCGTTCATCCTAGTCCCATTATTACCATAGTCAGTTGTACTATATTGAACAACCTAACACCATTAATGAATGGTGCAGACCCTATTTTGGGTGTAATTTTTATCAACTCGAGTTGAGTTGTGTATATATAATAATTTACTTATGATCATTACACCTTTGAGTGATTAATTAGTGTCTCTACCATCCTAGGGTGATATAGAAGAGCTAACCTAAAGGTACTTCTAGTGACACTGGTTTATCACTCAAATCATTAGTGTGTATGATTGTATATATATGATGTGTATTAATTTTAAGTGCTAACCTCTAGTAGAGGTAGGATTATTGCCTAGTGAGTGCAGATTTTACCCTAGGCTACCATCAGTGCTTGTTCAGTATTATGAGCAGCCCAAGTACAAGTCCCACAAGGCTTCTCCAACTAGCCAGTATGGATAATGCAGGGAGAATGAAAAGAACCCTTGCAGGTCTTAAAGGCCACTTAACAAGACAGATCAAGAAATGTGAAGATTTGTCACAACAATCAACAGTTGATTATGCTGACCTGGAAAGCTATTATCAAGCAGCTGCAGGTAAATTTGAGCAAATCAAATGCCAAATAGCAACATATGTGGCTGAACTTGCCAACACCAATTTATCAGAAACAGAAATAGACGACATTATGGTTGATCTTGTGAATTATGAAGATCACACTCAGGCCACGTTACAGCCTTATGTCAAATTAATTGCCCAGAACAAGGCAACAGCAACAACAACAACAGTTGCATCTAATACGAGTCAAGCAGAAGCTCGACTCCCTCCAATTAATTTACCCACTTTCTCAGGAAAAGATGAGGAAGATTGGGACGAATTTTGGAACAAATTCGTTGACCTTGTAGACTCAAAACAATCTTTATCAAAGAGTAGTAAATTCTCTTATTTGCAAGGCCAATTATCAGGTGAGGCTAAAACAGTAGTATCCCATCTGAGATTAACTAATGACGGCTATGATCTGGCAGTAAAACTCCTCAAGGATAATTATTCTGATCCAGAAGTAAGAACATCACATTTAGTTCATGAGCTGTTGCATCTACCCCCACCGGAGGCTTCAGCTGATTCACTCCAAGTCTTCAAGCTGGAGATAGAATCATTGATCAATGCCCTCAGCCTGACAGCAGATACAAACGGGGCTGAGTGGGTCTTGAAAATAATTGTCCAGGAGAAAATACCTAGGGACATATTGAGACAAATGAGTGCTCATTACAATAAAAATATCTTATCCATGAATGAAATATCTGAAGGTTTAAAGTCAGTAGTTCATCAATTACGAACACATGACAAATTAAAACCACCAAGTAAACCCTCAGAAACCAATAATAGTAAACCACAGAGTACCAAAGGTACTCCAAATCAATCTAGACAATATAATTCAACACCAAAGTGGAACAGTAGCAGTGTGGGCGTATATGCAGTGGGACCCTCCAAGCCTATAGTTACTGTGTCACCCAAGAACGTGACACCAAAGGGTACTGGAAGCTATGGAACATGTTTGTTCTGCAATGAGAAACATTCAATGTACCACTGCCCTAATTTTCCTGATAGTGACGCCCGTGTTGAGCGACTCAAAGATTTGCAACATTGCACGAGGTGCCTCAGGAAACATAACATCAAGGATTGTGATACCCAATTACACCCTTGTAATAGGTGTAACAAAGGTCAACACCATGCAGCATTGTGCAGAGACACCAAAACAACGTCTCCAAACCCCAAGGTGGAAGATAGCATTCCCACCTCAGTACAGTACTGCAAGGTGCAACAAACAAAGAGTGTCCAATCGGCAAAGTCTAAAGGTAATACGACTTTGCCTACTGCCCAAATTACCATCCTGAATAAGAGGGCCAAGGTCCATACCCGTGGGTTGTTTGACCAAGGATCCCAGAGAACATTTGTCACTAAAAAGTTGGCAGATGAACTACAATTAAGGCCTGTAGCCCAGACGTCATTCAACATCTCAGGGTTTGTAACAGATGCAGGACCTCAAGTCTACCAGGTGGTACAACCATCAGTACGTTTAGGCAGGTACGTCTGTCGAGTACAAGCCATTGTGGTGGACAAAATACCAGTAGACCTACAAGTTCAAGGTCTGAGAGCAACAGCCAAATTCCTGAGAAATAGAGGAATAAAAATGGCAGATAATATTAAGTCTGATCACCTCACTGACTTCAGTCTCCTTGTTGGGACAGACTATTGCCATCGATTCATCGGTAGCCCTACTAAATATCAGGGCATAACCATGTTAAACTCTGCAGGAGGTAAATTACTCTCAGGCCCAGTATCAAGCCTGAGGAGACCTATGCCTGCAGATAAACAATACTAGTAGAAATCTAAATTGTCAGCTGATTATATTTCTCCAGTAGCATTATACTAGGGAGATTACAGCTGACTATACCAACAGAGGTTGATGTTAGTATCATCATTTAAAGCTGAAGATGAGTTCATGAGGCCTTAGTGGCAAATCAGTGAACAGTAGCCTAAACAGCTACAAGTCACTGCGACCAATGTCACTGAACCCACTGCAGTCTCAGAACCATACTTTACTTTAATGATGAGCTATTCAATCTTCTGAATCAATTAACTAAATTAAACCCCAATAAATCTGATGACTGATTTGATACATTTATTATTTAATCAAGATGTATTCCACGGGCCTCAGTGTTTATATATCAGTGACCAGTTACCTGAAGAAACTTCAAGTTATATCTAATGTCACTGATCTCACTGCAGTCCCTGAATCATACTTGACTGTAGTACTTGATCACATTCAGTCTTCTGGGTTAAATAATATGTAATAAGGCTTGAATATTAGCCTTTCAAGAGTTAACAGGGAAATGAATTCGCATTAGACTTCTAACCCCTGCAACTCTAGTACGGGACATCCGTCCTGTACGAACAGACACACAAATGTGTGATTACTAACTACTAACATCAAATTAATCTAATAATTTGAAGGAGGAGTATCGGTGTTCGTCTGTTCTAATTAGGACTTCAACCCGTGAGCAGCCCCTGGGGAATTATGTCGGAAAATCCGACACCATTTAATATATCATACAGAAAGATAATAATTGCTGCTGTATTACCAACAAGTTACCCATAGAAAACGTAACTTGTAGTGGAATTACCGTCTAAAGAAAACGGGATATCATCACCACATACCATTATAAATTCACCAGCTATTCTGCTGGGAATTATTCCTAAATACATTAGTCTTTGGACTTTACCATCATAAAAACATCTCATATAAATTAACTTAATTATCAATATTAAAGTAGAGTAAATGTGACCCTTCTATCACTTATTGACATCTGGACAATGTAAGCTAGGCGTCAGGGGGAAGGAGGGCAGCCATTGTTTATACTAGACCAGAGGCGCAGGGAGCAATTCGGGTCCTGTTAATTTTACTTGGACGAAGTGTTATGGAAACCAAAGGTGTACCATTATCACACGCTGTCAACAAATTCAAGTTAAGTGTCTTTCCGAAACCCGTATATCTATCATTAGTGGCCATTAATGTCATTGGGTAGGGTGTCGGGTTAGATCACGAAATCGCCTCATACTAAAGGTAATTAAGCCAGGTCTTCATTGTTCCATGTACAGTATTTTCTCTGACATAGCTTGTCATATATAGGTATCTGGCTTTACAGCTAGCGCCCTTTTGACAGGTCAAGACGAGGAAGCATGCTTTGTACATCAGTTACCAGGGTGATGGAAGCTACCTCAAAGAGGGAAAATGTGGCGTCTACAACCTAGTTATACCTGGTGGACTAAAGCTTGCTGTACAAATAAGATAAGGAACCTCTTCAATGTATGTAGTCTAATACTGTAGTTTGATTGGCTGCATATATATAAATTAAATTTAATAAACCCCCCCTAATGTGTAGAGGATCGATTTGTGAGATTATGAGATTATTGCAGAAATACAGTCCACTTATCATTATACAAATTGCTATCGAAGTATATAAATTAACGTAAATATAAATTCATATAAATTAAATAAATATAAATCTCACAGGTCGGTTCCCACACCATCGTCGCTCTTAGTAATTGGCATATTTCGGTATAAAAAGTTGTAATTTCAAACTGCGAATACGTGAAGAGAGCCAGAATTTGGCTCCAAAACATGGCTCAAGCGTCGAATTTGGGATGTTTGGGATATTTTCAAAACTGCAAGGTGGGTTTGGCCAAAATGTGACCCATCGCCGCTCTCAGTAATTGGCATTTTTTCGGTATAAAAATCGTAATTTCAAACGGCGATTACGTGCAGTGAGCCAGAATTTGCCTCTAAAATATAACTCATGCGTCGAATTTGGGTTGTTTGGGATATTTTAAAAACTGCAGGGTGGGTTTGGGCAAAATGTGACCCATCGCCGCTCTCAGTATTTGGCATATTTTCGGTATAAAAAGTCGTAATTTTAAACTCCGAATACGTAAAGAGAGCCAGAATTTGGCACCAAAATATGGCTCAAGCGTCGAATTTGGGATGTTTGTGATATTTTGAAAACTGCTGCGGGGTTTGGGCAAAATGTGACCCATCGCTTCTCCCAGTAAATGGCATATATTCGGAATAAAAAGTCGTAATTTCACACTGCGAATACATGCAGAGAGCGAGAATTTTTGCTCCAAAGTATTGCTTAAGCGTCGAATTTGCGATGTTTGGGATATTTTGAAAACTGCAGGGAAGGTTTGGGCAAAATTCGACGAATCGCCGCTTTCAGTAATTGGCATGTTTTCGGTACGTATGCTCCTATACGTATCGCCACTCTCAGTAATTTGCATATTTTCGGTATAAAAAGTCGTAATTTCTAATTGCGAATACGGGAATAGAGCCAGAATTTGGCTATAAAATATGGTTTAAGGGTCGAATTTGGGATGTTTGGGATATTTTGAAAACTGCAGGGGTGGTTTTGGGCAAAATGTGACCCATCGCCTCTCTCAGTAATTGGCATAATTTCGGTATAAAAAGTCGTAATTTCAAACTGCGAATACGTGCAGAGAGCCAGAATTTAGCTCCAAAATATGGCTCAAAGGGTCGAATTTGGAGTGTTTTTGATATTTTGAAAACTGCAGGTTGGGTTTGGGCAAAATGTAACCCATCGCCTCTCTCAGTATTTGGCATATTTTCGGTATAAAATTTCGTAATATCAAATTGCAAATACATGCAGAGAGCCAAAATTTGGCTCCAAAATATGGCTAAAGGGTCGAATTTGAGATGTTTGGGATATTTTGGAAACTGCTGAGGGGTTAGGTCAAAATGTGATCCATCGCCGCTTTCAGTAATTGGCATATTTTCGGTATAAAATGTCGTAATTTGAAGCTACGAATACGTGCACAGAGCCAAAATGTGGCTCCAAAATATGGCTCAAGCGTCGAATTTGGGATGTTTGTGATATTTTGAAAACTGCAGGGAGGGTTTGGGCAATATGTGATTAATCGCCGCTTTTAGTAATAGGCATATTTTCGGTATAAAAAGTCGTAATTTCAAACGGCTATTACGTGCAGAGAGCCAGAATTTGCCTCCAAAATATGGTTCAAGCGTCGAATTTCGGACGTTTGGGATATTTTAATAACCGCAGGGAGGATTTGGGCAAAATGTGATCCATCGCCGCTTTCAGTAATTGGCATATTTTCGGAATAAAATTCGTTATTTCAAACTGCGAATACGTGCAGAGAGCCAGAGTTCGGCTCCAAAATATGGCTCAAGCGTTAAATTTGGGATGTTTGGGATATTTTGAAAACTGCTGGGAGGGTTTGGGCAAAATGTGATCCATCGCCGCTTTCAGTAATTGGCATATTTTCGGTATAAGAAGTCGTAATTTCAAACTGCAAATGCGTGCAGAGAGCCAGAAATTGGGCTCTAAAATATGGCTCAATGGTCGAATTTGGGATGTTTGGGATATTTTGAAAACTGCAGGGAGGGTTTGGGCAAAAAGTGATCAGTCGACGCTTTCAGAAATTGGCATATTTTCTGTATAAAAATTCGTAATTTCAATCTGCGAATACGTGCAGAGACCCAGAATTTGGCTCCAAAATATGGCTCAATGGTCGAATTTGGGATGTTTGTGATATTTTGAAAACTGCTGCGGGGTTTGGGCAAAATGTGACCCATCGCTGCTCCCAGTAATGGGAATATATTCGGAATAAAAAGTCGTAATTTCAAACTGCGAATACGTGCAGAGAGCGAGAATTTTTGCTCCAAAGTATTGCTTAAGTGTCGAATTTGGGATGCTTGGGATATTTTGAAAACTGCATGGAAGGTTTGGGCAAAATGTGACGAACGCCGATTACATTAATTGGCATGTTTTCGGTACGTATGCTCCTATACGTATCGCCGCTCTTAGTAATTTGCATATTTTCGGTATAAAAAGTCGTAATTTCAAATTGCGACGGTGTTCCATTGCATGTACATAAAACCATATCTTGGGGAACGGGTATAGGTAAATATTTCACTGTTTTAACAATATGAGAAATGGGAAAGTGTTTAGGTTATTAAAAATTTCGCGGCCGAGTGATTGAGAATGGGGTGAGGGGAGGGGTTAGAAGGGTGGGGGAACTGGGTGGTGCAGGGGAAGGGTTGTGGGTGGAGGGCACTCTGGGTTGTGCAGGGGGAGGGTTGTTGGTGGAGGGAACTCTGGGTGGTGCTGGGGGAGGGTTGTGGGTGGAGCAGGGGAAGGGTTGTGGGTGGAGGGAACTCTTGGTGGTGCAGTGGGAGGGTTGTGGGTGGAGGGAACTCTGGGTGGAGCTGGGGGAGGGTTGTGGGTGGTAGGAATCTTCCCCACCCATCACCACCTTCTCCATTCTTCACCACTTTTCTTATCCTTCAACACCTTCCCTACCCTTCACCCCCTTCCCTACCCTTTACCACCTAATCAACTTTTCACCCCTTCCATTACTCTTAACAACCTTTCATACCCTTCAGCCCCTTCCCTACCCATCACCATCTTAACTTCCCTTCACCGTCTTACCTACCGTTCACGCCTTCTGGTCACCACCTTGCCTACCCTTCACCTTTTTCCCTATCTTTCATAACCTTCCCCATCCTTTACCACCTTCCCAATCCTCACTATTTTCCCTAACCTTCACCACCTTCCCTACCCTTTGCCACCTTCCCATCCCTTCATCAATTTCCCTACCCTTCACCTCTTTTCTTACTTTACTCCATCTTATCGACCCTTCACCATATTCCCCACCCTTCACCACCATGCCTACACTTCACCACCTTTCCTACCCTTCATCAAATAATCAACCCTTCTTCATATTCCCTACCCTTCACTACTTTCCCTACTCTTCACCACCTTCCCTTACCTTCACCACCTACCTGACCCTTCACAATCTTCCATACCCATCACCACCCTTAACAACCTTCCTTACCTTTCACCACCTTCCTTACCCTTCTCTATCTTCCCAAAAAGGTTGCAGGAACTCCTTTCCCGCCTGTCTTCTCTATCTTTATCTTAACAAGGTCGCCAGCTGGGTTATTATATCTGCACCCCAGCAATGCAGTTCAGTGGGTGTATTATATATTGTTTGTAGCCAGAAGATTGCTACTCCCATTGATCTGCTACTAGACTGTCGGCCCAGGGTACTCTCCCAGGAAGGTCTGTGTGGCTTTACCTCTCT
This sequence comes from Procambarus clarkii, assembly GCF_040958095.1. NCBI lineage: Eukaryota > Metazoa > Arthropoda > Malacostraca > Decapoda > Cambaridae > Procambarus > Procambarus clarkii. Next base: position 123,777 of record NW_027189519.1, on the reverse strand, counting down.
CTAGCCACCACGTTACTAGTTGCTACCATTCAGGCATTTCAAACTGCGAATTCGTGCAGAAAGCGAGAATTTGGCTCCAAAATATTGCTCAAGCCCCGAAGTTGGGATGTTTGGGATATTTTGAAAACTGCAGGGGGGGTTTGAGCAAAATGTGACACATTGCCGCTCTCAGTAATTGGCATATTTTCGGTATAAAATTCGTAATTTCAAACTGCGAATACGTACAGAGAGCCCGAATTTATCTCCAAAATAATGGTTCAAGGGTCGAATTTGGGATGTTTAGAAAATTTTGAAAACTGCTGGGGGGTTTGGGCAAAATGTGACCCATCGCTGCTCTCAGAATTTTGCATATATTCGGTATAAAAAGTCGTAATTTCAAACGGCGAATACATGTAGAGAGCCAGAATTTGACTCCAAAACATGGCTCAAACGTCAAATTTGGGATGTTTGGGATATTTTGAAAACTGCAGGGAAGTTTTGGGCAAAATGTGACTAATCTCTGCTCTCAGTAATTGGCATATTTTCGGTATAAAAAGTCGTAATTTCAAACTGCGAATACGTGCAGAGAGACAGAATTTGGCCCCAAAATATGGCTCATGGGTCGAATTTGGTATGTTTTGGATATTTTGAAAACTGCAGAGGGGGGTTTAGGCAAAATGTAACCCATCGCCGCTCTCAGTATTTGGTATATTTTCGGTATAAAAATTCGTAATATCAAACTGCGAATACGTGCAGACAGCCAGAATTTGGCTCCAAAATATTGCTCAAACGTTGAATTTGAGTTGTTTGGGATATTTTCAAAACTGCAGGGGTGGGTTTTGGCAAAATGTGATCCATCGCCGCTTTCAGTAATTGGCATATTTTCGTTATAAAAAGTCGTAATTTCAAACTGCGAATACGTGCTAAGAGCCAGAATTTGGCTCCAAAATATTGCTCAAACGTCAAATTTCGGATGTTTGGGATATTTTGAAAACTGCAGGGTGGATTTGGGTAAATTGTGACCCATCGGCGATCTCAGTAATTGGCATATTTACGGTATAAAATACGTAATTTCAAACTGCTAATAAGTGTAGAGAGTTAGAATTTGGCTCCAAAATATGGCTCAAGCGCCGAATTTGAAGTGTTTGGAATATTTTGAAAACTGCAGGGTGGGTTTGAGCAAAATGTGACCCATCGCCGCTCCCACTAATTGGCATATGTTCGGTATAAAAAGTCGTAATTTCAAACTGCGAATTCGTGCAGAAAGCGAGAATTTGGCTCCAAAATATTGCTCAAGCGCCGAATTTGGGATGTTTGGGATATTTTGAAAACTGCAGGGGGGTTTTGGGCAAAATGTGACCCATCGCTGCTCTCAGTAATTGGCCTATTTTTGGTATAAAAAGTAATTTCAAACTGCGAATACGTGCAGAGAGCCAGAATTTGGCTCCAAAATATGGCTCAAGCGTCAAATCTGAAGTGTTTGGGATATTTTGAAAACTGCAGGGTGGGTTTGGGCAAAATGTGACCCATCGCCGCTCTCAGTAATTATCATTTTTCAGTGTAAAAATTCGTAATTTCAAACGGCGAATACGTGCAGAGAGTCAGAATTTGCCTCCAAAATATGGCTCAAGCGTCGAATTTGGGATGTTTGGGATATTTTGAAAACTTCAGGGGGGGTTTGGGCAAAATGTGACCCAACGCCGCTCTCAGTAATTGGCATATTTTAAGGTACAAAATTCGTAATTTCAAACTGCAAATACGTGCAGAGACCCAGAATTTGGCTGCAAAATATGGCTCAAGTGTCAAATTTGGGATGTTTGGATTATTTTGAAAACTGCAGGGAGGGGTTTGGGCAAAATGTGACCCATCGCCGCTCCCAGAAATTGTCATATATTCGGTACAAAAAGTATTAATTTCAAACTTCGAATACGTGCAAAGAGCAAGAATTTGGCTCCAAAATATTGCTCAAGCGTCGAATTTGGGATGTTTGGGATATTTTGAAAACTGCAGGGAGGGTTTGGGCAAAATGTGAATCATCGCAGCGTTCAATAATTGGCATATTTTTGGTATAAATAGTTGTAATTTCAAACTGCGAATACGTGCACTGAGCCAGAATTTGGCTCCAAAAATGGCTCAAGGGTCGAATTTGGGATGTTTGGGATATTTTGAAAAATGCAGGAGTGGGTTTGGGCAAAATGTGACCCATCGTCGCTTCCAGTATTTGGCATAGTTTCGGTATAAAAAAGTCGTAATTTCAAACTGCGAATACGTGCAGAGAGCGAGAATTTGGCTCCAAAATATGGCTCAAGGGTCGAATTTAGGATGTTTGGGATATTTTGAAAACTGCAAAGGGGGGTGGGGGGGGGCAAAATGTGACTCTTCGCCGCTCCCACTAATTGGCATATATTCGGTATAAAAAGTCGTAATTTCAAACTGCGAATTCGTGCAGAAAGCGAGAATTTGGCTCCAAAATATTGCTCAAGCGTCGAATTTGGGATGTTTGGGATATTTTGAAAACTGCAGGGGTGGTTTTGGGCAAAATGTGACCCATCGCCTCTCTCAGTAATTGGCATAATTTCGGTATAAAAAGTCGTAATTTCAAACTGCGAATACGTGCAGAGAGCCAGAATTTAGCTCCAAAATATGGCTCAAAGGGTCGAATTTGGAGTGTTTTTGATATTTTGAAAACTGCAGGTTGGGTTTGGGCAAAATGTAACCCATCGCCTCTCTCAGTATTTGGCATATTTTCGGTATAAAATTTCGTAATATCAAATTGCAAATACATGCAGAGAGCCAAAATTTGGCTCCAAAATATGGCTAAAGGGTCGAATTTGAGATGTTTGGGATATTTTGGAAACTGCTGAGGGGTTAGGTCAAAATGTGATCCATCGCCGCTTTCAGTAATTGGCATATTTTCGGTATAAAATGTCGTAATTTGAAGCTACGAATACGTGCACAGAGCCAAAATGTGGCTCCAAAATATGGCTCAAGCGTCGAATTTGGGATGTTTGTGATATTTTGAAAACTGCAGGGAGGGTTTGGGCAATATGTGATTAATCGCCGCTTTTAGTAATAGGCATATTTTCGGTATAAAAAGTCGTAATTTCAAACGGCTATTACGTGCAGAGAGCCAGAATTTGCCTCCAAAATATGGTTCAAGCGTCGAATTTCGGACGTTTGGGATATTTTAATAACCGCAGGGAGGATTTGGGCAAAATGTGATCCATCGCCGCTTTCAGTAATTGGCATATTTTCGGAATAAAATTCGTTATTTCAAACTGCGAATACGTGCAGAGAGCCAGAGTTCGGCTCCAAAATATGGCTCAAGCGTTAAATTTGGGATGTTTGGGATATTTTGAAAACTGCTGGGAGGGTTTGGGCAAAATGTGATCCATCGCCGCTTTCAGTAATTGGCATATTTTCGGTATAAGAAGTCGTAATTTCAAACTGCAAATGCGTGCAGAGAGCCAGAAATTGGGCTCTAAAATATGGCTCAATGGTCGAATTTGGGATGTTTGGGATATTTTGAAAACTGCAGGGAGGGTTTGGGCAAAAAGTGATCAGTCGACGCTTTCAGAAATTGGCATATTTTCTGTATAAAAATTCGTAATTTCAATCTGCGAATACGTGCAGAGACCCAGAATTTGGCTCCAAAATATGGCTCAATGGTCGAATTTGGGATGTTTGTGATATTTTGAAAACTGCTGCGGGGTTTGGGCAAAATGTGACCCATCGCTGCTCCCAGTAATGGGAATATATTCGGAATAAAAAGTCGTAATTTCAAACTGCGAATACGTGCAGAGAGCGAGAATTTTTGCTCCAAAGTATTGCTTAAGTGTCGAATTTGGGATGCTTGGGATATTTTGAAAACTGCATGGAAGGTTTGGGCAAAATGTGACGAACGCCGATTACATTAATTGGCATGTTTTCGGTACGTATGCTCCTATACGTATCGCCGCTCTTAGTAATTTGCATATTTTCGGTATAAAAAGTCGTAATTTCAAATTGCGACGGTGTTCCATTGCATGTACATAAAACCATATCTTGGGGAACGGGTATAGGTAAATATTTCACTGTTTTAACAATATGAGAAATGGGAAAGTGTTTAGGTTATTAAAAATTTCGCGGCCGAGTGATTGAGAATGGGGTGAGGGGAGGGGTTAGAAGGGTGGGGGAACTGGGTGGTGCAGGGGAAGGGTTGTGGGTGGAGGGCACTCTGGGTTGTGCAGGGGGAGGGTTGTTGGTGGAGGGAACTCTGGGTGGTGCTGGGGGAGGGTTGTGGGTGGAGCAGGGGAAGGGTTGTGGGTGGAGGGAACTCTTGGTGGTGCAGTGGGAGGGTTGTGGGTGGAGGGAACTCTGGGTGGAGCTGGGGGAGGGTTGTGGGTGGTAGGAATCTTCCCCACCCATCACCACCTTCTCCATTCTTCACCACTTTTCTTATCCTTCAACACCTTCCCTACCCTTCACCCCCTTCCCTACCCTTTACCACCTAATCAACTTTTCACCCCTTCCATTACTCTTAACAACCTTTCATACCCTTCAGCCCCTTCCCTACCCATCACCATCTTAACTTCCCTTCACCGTCTTACCTACCGTTCACGCCTTCTGGTCACCACCTTGCCTACCCTTCACCTTTTTCCCTATCTTTCATAACCTTCCCCATCCTTTACCACCTTCCCAATCCTCACTATTTTCCCTAACCTTCACCACCTTCCCTACCCTTTGCCACCTTCCCATCCCTTCATCAATTTCCCTACCCTTCACCTCTTTTCTTACTTTACTCCATCTTATCGACCCTTCACCATATTCCCCACCCTTCACCACCATGCCTACACTTCACCACCTTTCCTACCCTTCATCAAATAATCAACCCTTCTTCATATTCCCTACCCTTCACTACTTTCCCTACTCTTCACCACCTTCCCTTACCTTCACCACCTACCTGACCCTTCACAATCTTCCATACCCATCACCACCCTTAACAACCTTCCTTACCTTTCACCACCTTCCTTACCCTTCTCTATCTTCCCAAAAAGGTTGCAGGAACTCCTTTCCCGCCTGTCTTCTCTATCTTTATCTTAACAAGGTCGCCAGCTGGGTTATTATATCTGCACCCCAGCAATGCAGTTCAGTGGGTGTATTATATATTGTTTGTAGCCAGAAGATTGCTACTCCCATTGATCTGCTACTAGACTGTCGGCCCAGGGTACTCTCCCAGGAAGGTCTGTGTGGCTTTACCTCTCTCTAGCCACCACGTTACTAGTTGCTACCATTCAGGCATTTCAAACTGCGAATTCGTGCAGAAAGCGAGAATTTGGCTCCAAAATATTGCTCAAGCCCCGAAGTTGGGATGTTTGGGATATTTTGAAAACTGCAGGGGGGGTTTGAGCAAAATGTGACACATTGCCGCTCTCAGTAATTGGCATATTTTCGGTATAAAATTCGTAATTTCAAACTGCGAATACGTACAGAGAGCCCGAATTTATCTCCAAAATAATGGTTCAAGGGTCGAATTTGGGATGTTTAGAAAATTTTGAAAACTGCTGGGGGGTTTGGGCAAAATGTGACCCATCGCTGCTCTCAGAATTTTGCATATATTCGGTATAAAAAGTCGTAATTTCAAACGGCGAATACATGTAGAGAGCCAGAATTTGACTCCAAAACATGGCTCAAACGTCAAATTTGGGATGTTTGGGATATTTTGAAAACTGCAGGGAAGTTTTGGGCAAAATGTGACTAATCTCTGCTCTCAGTAATTGGCATATTTTCGGTATAAAAAGTCGTAATTTCAAACTGCGAATACGTGCAGAGAGACAGAATTTGGCCCCAAAATATGGCTCATGGGTCGAATTTGGTATGTTTTGGATATTTTGAAAACTGCAGAGGGGGGTTTAGGCAAAATGTAACCCATCGCCGCTCTCAGTATTTGGTATATTTTCGGTATAAAAATTCGTAATATCAAACTGCGAATACGTGCAGACAGCCAGAATTTGGCTCCAAAATATTGCTCAAACGTTGAATTTGAGTTGTTTGGGATATTTTCAAAACTGCAGGGGTGGGTTTTGGCAAAATGTGATCCATCGCCGCTTTCAGTAATTGGCATATTTTCGTTATAAAAAGTCGTAATTTCAAACTGCGAATACGTGCTAAGAGCCAGAATTTGGCTCCAAAATATTGCTCAAACGTCAAATTTCGGATGTTTGGGATATTTTGAAAACTGCAGGGTGGATTTGGGTAAATTGTGACCCATCGGCGATCTCAGTAATTGGCATATTTACGGTATAAAATACGTAATTTCAAACTGCTAATAAGTGTAGAGAGTTAGAATTTGGCTCCAAAATATGGCTCAAGCGCCGAATTTGAAGTGTTTGGAATATTTTGAAAACTGCAGGGTGGGTTTGAGCAAAATGTGACCCATCGCCGCTCCCACTAATTGGCATATGTTCGGTATAAAAAGTCGTAATTTCAAACTGCGAATTCGTGCAGAAAGCGAGAATTTGGCTCCAAAATATTGCTCAAGCGCCGAATTTGGGATGTTTGGGATATTTTGAAAACTGCAGGGGGGTTTTGGGCAAAATGTGACCCATCGCTGCTCTCAGTAATTGGCCTATTTTTGGTATAAAAAGTAATTTCAAACTGCGAATACGTGCAGAGAGCCAGAATTTGGCTCCAAAATATGGCTCAAGCGTCAAATCTGAAGTGTTTGGGATATTTTGAAAACTGCAGGGTGGGTTTGGGCAAAATGTGACCCATCGCCGCTCTCAGTAATTATCATTTTTCAGTGTAAAAATTCGTAATTTCAAACGGCGAATACGTGCAGAGAGTCAGAATTTGCCTCCAAAATATGGCTCAAGCGTCGAATTTGGGATGTTTGGGATATTTTGAAAACTTCAGGGGGGGTTTGGGCAAAATGTGACCCAACGCCGCTCTCAGTAATTGGCATATTTTAAGGTACAAAATTCGTAATTTCAAACTGCAAATACGTGCAGAGACCCAGAATTTGGCTGCAAAATATGGCTCAAGTGTCAAATTTGGGATGTTTGGATTATTTTGAAAACTGCAGGGAGGGGTTTGGGCAAAATGTGACCCATCGCCGCTCCCAGAAATTGTCATATATTCGGTACAAAAAGTATTAATTTCAAACTTCGAATACGTGCAAAGAGCAAGAATTTGGCTCCAAAATATTGCTCAAGCGTCGAATTTGGGATGTTTGGGATATTTTGAAAACTGCAGGGAGGGTTTGGGCAAAATGTGAATCATCGCAGCGTTCAATAATTGGCATATTTTTGGTATAAATAGTTGTAATTTCAAACTGCGAATACGTGCACTGAGCCAGAATTTGGCTCCAAAAATGGCTCAAGGGTCGAATTTGGGATGTTTGGGATATTTTGAAAAATGCAGGAGTGGGTTTGGGCAAAATGTGACCCATCGTCGCTTCCAGTATTTGGCATAGTTTCGGTATAAAAAAGTCGTAATTTCAAACTGCGAATACGTGCAGAGAGCGAGAATTTGGCTCCAAAATATGGCTCAAGGGTCGAATTTAGGATGTTTGGGATATTTTGAAAACTGCAAAGGGGGGTGGGGGGGGGCAAAATGTGACTCTTCGCCGCTCCCACTAATTGGCATATATTCGGTATAAAAAGTCGTAATTTCAAACTGCGAATTCGTGCAGAAAGCGAGAATTTGGCTCCAAAATATTGCTCAAGCGCCGTATTTGGGATGTTTGGGATATTTTGAAAACTGCAGGGAGGGTTTGGGCAAAATGTGACGCATCGTAGCGTTCAGTAATTGGCATATTTTCGATATAAAAAGTTGTAATTTCAAACTGCGAATACGTGCAGAGAGCCAGAATTTGGCTAAAAAATATGGCTCAAGGGTCGAATTTGGGATGTTTGGGATATTTTGAAAACTGCAGAGGGGTTTGGGGAAAATGTGACCCTTTGCCGCTCTCAGTAATTGGCATATTTTCGGTAAAAAAAGTCGTAATTTCAAAAGGAGAATACATGTAGAGAGCCAGAATTTGGCTCCAAAATCATAAAGCGAGGTTTTGTGTTATTTAGATCCTAGAAAAGAAATATAAAAATGTTGTTGCAAATACAAATGATAAAATCAATGTGTTTTCATTAGAATTAACTAAAATGTACCTGATTTTCCGTTTATATTGCCAATGGAAGATGTACACGTAAAACCGCTCTAATTCGGCTGAAATGTCGATATATGCAATAAAAACAGAACTTCTCCCCTTTTCAATGTTTTACTCAGTATTTTAACGAGAAACAAATAGTTGTTTGAAAATGAAGTATTTAAGGTGCAAACACATAATCAGTTATGTGTTTATGTATATATATATAATGAGTCAAACACTCAATCTCTTGAGCATCTCTTGAGCATCTCTTGAGCATCTGCATCACTCTCTTGAGGCTCTGCATCACCCTCTTAAGCCTCTGCATCCCTCTTTTGAGCCTCTGCAACACTCTCTTCTGCCTCTACGTCACTCTCTTAAGCCTCTGAATCCCTCTCTTGAGCCTCTCTTGGGCTCTCTGCACGTATTCGCAATTTGAAAATACGACTTTTTATACCGAAAATATGCCAATTACTGAGAGCAGCGATGGGTCACATTTTACCCAAACCCTCTCTGCAGTTTTCAAAATATCCCAAACATCCCAAATTCGGCGCTTGAGCAATATTTTGGAGCCAAATTCTCGCTTTCTGCACGAATTCTCAGTTTGAAATTACGACTTTTTATACCGAATATATGCCAATTAGTGGGAGCGGCGATGGGTCACATTTTACCCAAACCTACCCTGCATTTTTAACAATATCCCAAACATCCCAAATTCGACGCTTGAGCCATATTTTGGAGCCAATTTCTGGCTCTCTGCAGTTATTCGCAGTTTGAAAATACGACATTTTATACTGAAAATGTGCCAATTACTGAAAGCGGGGATGGGTCACATTTTGCTAAACCCCCGAGCAACTTTCAAAATATCCCAAACATCCCAAATTCGACGCTTGAGCCATATATTGCAGCCAAATTCTGGCTCTCTGCATGTATTCGCCGATTGAAATTGCGACATTTTATACCGAAAATATGCCAATTATGAAAGCAGCGATGGATCACTTTTTATCCAAACCCTCCCTGCAGTTTTCAAACTATCCCAAATATCCCAAATTCGACGCTTGAGCCATATTTTGGAGCCAAATTCTCGCTCTCTGCACTTATTCGCAGTTTGAAATTAAGACTTTTTATACCAAAAATATGCCAATTAATGCGGCGAAGGGTCACATTTTGCAAAATCCCCCCCCCCTGCAGTTTTCAAAAAATCGCAAACATCCGAAATTCGACGTCTGAGCCATATTTTGGAGCCAAATTCTGGCTCTCTTTACGTATTCGCAGTTTGAATTTACGACTTTTAATATCGAAAATATGCCAATTACTGTGAGAGGTGATGGGTCACATTTTGCCCAAGCCCCTATGTAGTTTTCAAAATACCCCAAACATCTCAAATTCGACCCTTGAGCCATATTTTGGAGCCAAATTCTGGCTCTCTGCACGTATTCGCAGATTGAAATTACGAATTTTTATACCGAAAATATATCAATTACTGAGAGCAGCGATGGGTCACATTTTGCCCAAACTCACCCTGCAGTTTTCAAAATATCCCAAACACTCCAAATTCGACGCTTGAGCCATATTTTGGAGCCAAATTTTTGCTCTGTACACGTATTCGCAGTTTGAAATTACGACTTTTTATACCGAAAATATGCCAATTACTGAGACCGGCGATGGGTCACATTTTGCACAAACCCCACTGTAGTTTTTAAAATTTCCCAAACATCTCAAAATCGACCCTTGAGCCATGTTCTGGACCCAAATTTTAGCTCTCTGCACGTATTCGCAGTGTGAAATTACGACTTTTTATACCGAAAACATGCCAATTACTGAAAGCGGCAATGGATTACATTTTGCCCAAACCCTCCTTGCAGCTTTCAAAATATCCCAAACATCCCAAATTCGACGCTTGAACCATATTTAGGAGCCAATTTCTAGCTCTCTGCACGTATAAGTAGTTTGAAATAACGACTTTTTATTACGAAAATATGCCAATTACTGAGTGCGGAGATGGGTCACATTTTTTCCAAACCCCCCCTGCAGTTCTCAAAATATCCTAAACATCTCAAATTCGACCATTGAGCCATATTTTGAAGCCAAATTCTGGCTCTCTTCACGTATTCGTGCAGAGAGCACGAATCATAAAATTCGTTCTCTCTGCACGAATATGTGCAAAGAAGTGATTTTACCTATAGGTAAAATCACTATTTTACCTACAGGTAAAATAGAGATTTTCTCACGTTTTTCATGTAGTGTGATTTAACGTAAATATATTCGTTTTTACCAATATTTCGATACTACTTCATGTTTTCTCACGATATGTGATTTGGCCTGCAAATCTCAGAATTTAGCATAATATTGCATTTATAAGCAAGTTTTCTTGCATTTTGTTTTGTACTGTAAATCATTCAATTTAGCAATATTTTGACGTTTATCATCCCCCTTTTTCTTTAAGTGATTTAAACAAAATATCATCGAATTCGGCAATATTTTGCCGTTTTTCCATGTTTCTGAGAATTTTCAGTTTATTGTCATTATATATACGAATAAAAATTATTCAAACACATAATTGATTAGAAATTAACCTTAAATACTTCATTTTCAATCAACTATTTGTTTCTCGTTAAAATACTGAGTAAGATATTGAAAAGGGAAGAAGTTCTGTTTTTATTGCATATATCGACGTTTCAGCCGGATTAGAGCGGTCTTACGTGTACGTCTTCCATCGGTAATATAAACGGAAAATCAGGAACATTTTAGTTAATTCTAATGCAAACACATTGATTTTTATCATTTGCATTGGAAACAACATTGTCATATGTCTTTTCTTGGATCTAAATAATACGAAACCTCGCCTTATGATTTAAAGATAAAATCCTCAAACTTGGTAAAATAGTGATTTTTTTCACGTTTTTCATGTAGTATGATTTTACGTAAGTATATTCGTTTTTACTAATATTTCGATACTTCTTCAGGTTTTCTCACAATATGTGATTTGGTCTTCAAATCTCAGAATCTCGCATAATATTGCCTTTTAAACAAGTTTTCTTGCATTTTGTTTCATACTAAAAATCATCGAATTTAGCAATATTTTGACGTTTATCATCACCTTTTCCTTTATGTGATATAAACAAAATATAATCGAATTAGGGAATATTTTGCCGTTTTTCCACGTTTTTTCGAATTTTCAGTTTATTGTTATGAATTCATTAAATATACGATGAAAATGATATCACATAAAGATGCTCAAGAGAAAATATATCACATAAAGGAAAAGGGGATGATAAACGTCAAAATATTGCTAAATTCGATGATTTTTAGTATGAAACAAAATGCAAGAAAACTTGTTTAAAAAGCAAAATTATGCGAGATTCTGAGATTTGAAGACCAAATCACATATTGTGAGAAAACCTGAAGTAGTATCGAAATATTGGTAAAAACGAATATACTTACGTAAAATCACACTACATGAAAAACGTGAAAAAAATCACTATTTTACCAAATTTGAGGATTTTATCTTTAAATCATAAGGCGAGGTTTCGTATTATTTAGATCCAAGAAAAGACATATGACAATGTTGTTTCCAATGCAAATGATATAAATCAATGTTTTTGCATTAGAATTAACTAAAATGTTCCTGATTTTCCGTTTATATTACCGATGGAAGATGTCCACGTAAAACCGCTTTAATCAGGCTGAAACGTCGATATATGCAATAAAAATAGAACTTCTCCCCTTTTCAATATCTTACTCAGTATTTTAACGAGAAACAAATAGTTAATTGAGTATGAAGTATTTAAGGTTAATTTCTAATCAATTATGTGTTTACATAATTTTTATCATATATATATAATGAAATAATAACAATAGGCTGAAAATTCTCAAACACGCGGAAAACGGCAAAATATTGCCTAATTCGATGATATTTTGTTTAAATCACATAAAGGAAAAGGGGATGATGAACGTCAAAATATTGCTAAATTCAATAATTTTTAGTACAAAACAATATGCAAGAAAACTTGCTTAAAAGTGCAATATTATGCGAAATTCTGAGATGTGAAGGCCAAATCACATATCGTGAGAAAAAATGAAGTAGTATCAAAATATTGGTAAAAACGTATATATTTACGTAAACCACACTACGTGAAAAAGGTGAGAAAGTCACTATTTTACCAAATTTGAATATTTTAACTTCAAATCATAAAGCGAGGTTTCGTATTATTTAGATCCAAGAAAAGACACACGAAAATGTTGTTTCCAATAATAATGATAAAAATCAATGTGTTTTCATTAGAATTAACTAAAACGCTCCTGATTTTCCGTTTAAATTACCGATGGAAGACGTACACGTAAGACCGCTCTAATCCGGCTGAAACGTCGATATATGCAATAAAAACAGAACTTCTCCCCTTTTCAATATCTTACTCAGTATTTTAACGAGAAACAAATAGTTGTTTGAAAATGAAGTATTTAAGGTGCAAACACATAATCAGTTATGTGTTTGCATCATTTTTATCGAATATTTAATGAATTATTAACAATAAACTGAAAATTCTCAAAAACGTGGAAAAACGGCAAAATATTACCTAATTCGATTATATTTTGTTTATATCACATAAAGGAAAAGGGGATGATAAACGTCAAAATATTGCTAAATTCGATGATTTTTAGTACGAAACAAAACGCAAGAAAACTTGTTTAAAAAGCAATATTATGCGAGATTCTGAGATTTGAAGGCCAAATCACATATTGTGAGAAAACATAAAGTAGTATCGAAATATTGGTTAAACGAATATATTTACGTAAAATCCCACTACGTGAAAAAAGTCACTATTTTACCAAATTTGAGGAATTAACTTCAAATCATAAGGCGAGGTTTCGTATTATTTAGATCCAAGAAAAGACATATGACAATGTTGTTTCCGATACAAATTAAAAAAATCAATGTGTTTGCATTAGAATTAACTAAAATGTTCCTGATTTTTCGTTTATATTACCGTTGGAAGATGTACACGTAAAAAAGCTATAATCCGGCAGAAACGTTGATATATGCAATAAAAACAGAACTTCTCCCCTTTACAATATTTTTTCTCAGTATTTTAACGAGAAACAAGTAGTTGTTTGAAAATGAAGTATTTAAAAACTTAATCAGTTATGTGTTTGCATCATTTTCATCGTATATTTAATGAATTAATAACAATAAACTGAAAATTCGAAAAAAACGTGGAAAAACGGCAAAATATTCCCTAATTCGATTATATTTTGTTTATATCACATAAAGGAAAAGGGGATGATAAACGTCAAAATATTGCTAAATTCGATGATTTTTAGTATGAAACAAAATGCAAGAAAACTTGTTTAAAAAGCAATATTATGCGAGATTCTGAGATTTGAAGACCAAATCACATATTGTGAGAAAACCTGAAGTAGTATCGAAATATTGGTAAAAACGAATATACTTACGTAAAATCACACTACATGAAAAACGTGAAAAAAATCACTATTATACCAAATTTGAGGATTTTATCTTTAAATCATAAGGCGAGGTTTCGTATTATTTAGATCCAAGAAAAGACATATGATAATGTTGTTTCCAATGCAAATGATATAAATCAATGTTTTTGCATTAGAATTAACTAAAATGTTCCTGATTTTCCGTTTATATTACCGATGGAAGATGTACACGTAAAACCGCTTTAATCCGGCTGAAACGTCGATATATGCAATAAAAATAGAGCTTCTCCCCTTTTCTATATCTTACTCAGTATTTTAACGAGAAACAAATAGTTAATTGAGTATGAAGTATTTAAGGTTAATTTCTAATCAATTATGTGTTTACATAATTTTTATCATATATATATAATGAAATAATAACAATAGGCTGAAAATTCTCAAACACGCGGAAAACGGCAAAATATTGCCTAATTCGATGATATTTTGTTTAAATCACATAAAGGAAAAGGGGATGATGAACGTCAAAATATTGCTAAATTCAATAATTTTTAGTACAAAACAATATGCAAGAAAACTTGCTTAAAAGTGCAATATTATGCGAAATTCTGAGATGTGAAGGCCAAATCACATATCGTGAGAAAAAATGAAGTAGTATCAAAATATTGGTAAAAACGTATATATTTACGTAAACCACACTACGTGAAAAAGGTGAGAAAGTCACTATTTTACCAAATTTGAATATTTTAACTTCAAATCATAAAGCGAGGTTTCGTATTATTTAGATCCAAGAAAAGACACATGAAAATGTTGTTTCCAATAATAATGATAAAAATCAATGTGTTTTCATTAGAATTAACTAAAACGCTCCTGATTTTCCGTTTAAATTACCGATGGAAGACGTACACGTAAGACCGCTCTAATCCGGCTGAAACGTCGATATATGCAATAAAAACAGAACTTCTCCCCTTTTCAATATCTTACTCAGTATTTTAACGAGAAACAAATAGTTGTTTGAAAATGAAGTATTTAAGGTGCAAACACATAATCAGTTATGTGTTTTCATCATTTTTATCGAATATTTAATGAATTATTAACAATAAACTGAAAATTCTCAAAAACGTGGAAAAACGGCAAAATATTACCTAATTCGATTATATTTTGTTTATATCACATAAAGGAAAAGGGGATGATAAACGTCAAAATATTGCTAAATTCGATGATTTTTAGTACGAAACAAAACGCAAGAAAACTTGTTTAAAAAGCAATATTATGCGAGATTCTGAGATTTGAAGGCCAAATCACATATTGTGAGAAAACATAAAGTAGTATCGAAATATTGGTTAAACGAATATATTTACGTAAAATCCCACTACGTGAAAAAAGTCACTATTTTACCTAAATTTGAGGAATTAACTTCAAATCATAAGGCGAGGTTTCGTATTATTTAGATCCAAGAAAAGACATATGACGATGTTGTTTCCGATACAAATTAAAAAAATCAATGTGTTTGCATTAGAATTAATTAAATGTTCCTGATTTTTCGTTTATATTACCGTTGGAAGATGTACACGTAAAAAAGCTCTAATCCGGCAGAAACGTTGATATATGCAATAAAAACAGAACTCTCCCCTTTACAATATTTTACTCAGTATTTTAACGAGAAACAAGTAGTTGTTTGAAAATGAAGTATTTAAAAACCTAATCAGTTATGTGTTTGCATCATTTTCATCGTATATTTATTGAATTAATAACAATAAACTGAAAATTCGAAAAAACGTGGAAAAACGGCAAAATATTCCTTAATTCGATTATATTTTGTTTATATCACATAAAGGAAAAGGGGATGATAAACGTCAAAATATTGCTAAATTCGATGATTTTTAGTATGAAACAAAATGCAAGAAAACTTGTTTAAAAAGCAATATTATGCGAGATTCTGAGATTGAAGACCAAATCACATATTGTGAGAAAACCTGTAGTAGTATCGAAATATTGGTAAAAACGAATATACTTACGTAAAATCACACTACATGAAAAACGTGACAAAAATCACTATTTTACCAAATTTGAGGATTTTATCTTTAAATCATAAGGCGAGGTTTCGTATTATTTAGATCCAAGAAAAGACACATGAAAATGTTGTTTCCAATAATAATGATAAAAATCAATGTGTTTTCATTAGAATTAACTAAAACGCTCCTGATTTTCCGTTTAAATTACCGATGGAAGACGTACACGTAAGACCGCTCTAATCCGGCTGAAACGTCGATATATGCAATAAAAACAGAACTTCTCCCCTTTTCAATATCTTACTCAGTATTTTAACGAGAAACAAATAGTTAGTTTGAATATAAGTATTTAAGGTGCAAACTACATAATCAGTTATGTGTTTGCATCATTTTTATCGAATATTATAATGAATTATTAACAATAAGCTGAAAATTCTCAAAAACGTGGAAAAACGGCAAAATATTACCTAATTCGATTATATTTTGTTTATATCACATAAAGGAAAAGGGGATGATAAACGTCAAAATATTGCTAAATTCGATGATTTTTAGTACGAAACAAAACGCAAGAAAACTTGTTTAAAAAGCAATATTATGCGAGATTCTGAGATTTGAAGCCAAATCACATATTGTGAGAAAACATAAAGTAGTATCGAAATATTGGTTAAACGAATATATTTACGTAAAATCCCACTACGTGAAAAAAGTCACTATTTTACCAAATTTGAGGAATTAACTTCAAATCATAAGCCGAGGTTTCGTATTATTTAGATCCAAGAAAAGACATATGACAATGTTGTTTCCGATACAAATTAAAAAAATCAATGTGTTTGCATTAGAATTAACTAAAATGTTCCTGATTTTTCGTTTATATTACCGTTGGAAGATGTACACGTAAAACCGCTCTAATCCGGCAGAAACGTTGATATATGCAATAAAAACAGAACTTCTCCCCTTTTACAATATCTTACTCAGTATTTTAACGAGAAACAAAGTAGTTGTTTGAAAATGAAGTATTTAAGGTGCAAACACATAATCAGTTATGTGTTTGCATCATTTTTATCGTAATATTTAATTGAATTATTAACAATAAACTGAAAATTCTCAAAAACGTGGAAAAACGGCAAAATATTACCTAATTCGATTATATTTTGTTTATATCACATAAAGGAAAAGGGGATGATAAACGTCAAAATATTGCTAAATTCGATGATTTTTAGTACGAAACAAAACGCAAGAAAACTTGTTTAAAAAGCAATATTATGCGAGATTCTGAGATTTGAAGACCAAATCACATATTGTGAGAAAACCTAAAGTAGTATCGAAATATTGGTTAAAACGAATATACTTACGTAAAATCCCACTACGTGAAAAAAGTCACTATTTTACCAAATTTGAGGAATTTAATCTTTCAAATCATAAGGCGAGGTTTCGTATTATTTAGATCCAAGAAAAGACACTATGACAATGTTGTTTCCAATAATAATGATAAAAATCAATGTGTTTTCATTAGAATTAACTAAAACGCTCCTGATTTTCCGTTTAAATTACCGATGGAAGACGTACACGTAAGACCGCTCTAATCCGGCTGAAACGTCGATATATGCAATAAAAACAGAACTTCTCCCCTTTTCAATATCTTACTCAGTATTTTAACGAGAAACAAATAGTTGTTTGAAAATAAGTATTTAAGGTGCAAACACATAATCAGTTATGTGTTTGCATCATTTTTATCGAATATTTAATGAATTATTAACAATAAACTGAAAATTCTCAAAAACGTGGAAAAACGGCAAAATATTACCTAATTCGATTATATTTTGTTTATATCACATAAAGGAAAAGGGGATGATAAACGTCAAAATATTTCTAAATTCGATGATTTTTAGTACGAAACAAAACGCAAGAAAACTTGTTTAAAAAGCAATATTATGCGAGATTCTGAGATTTGAAGGCCAAATCACATATTGTGAGAAAACATAAAGTAGTATCGAAATATTGGTAAAAACGAATATACTTACGTAAAATCACACTACATGAAAAACGTGAAAAAAATCACTATTTTACCAAATTTGAGGATTTTATCTTTAAATCATAAGGCGAGGTTTCGTATTATTTAGATCCAAGAAAAGACATATGACAATGTTGTTTCCAATGCAAATGATATAAATCAATGTTTTTGCATTAGAATTAACTAAAACGCTCCTGATTTTCCGTTTAAATTACCGATGGAAGACGTACACGTAAGACCGCTTTAATCCGGCTGAAACGTCGATATATGCAATAAAAATAGAGCTTCTCCCCTTTTCAATATCTTACTCAGTATTTTAACGAGAAACAAATAGTTAATTGAGTATGAAGTATTTAAGGTTAATTTCTAATCAATTATGTGTTTACATAATTTTTATCATATATATATAATGAAATAATAACAATAGGCTGAAAATTCTCAAACACGCGGAAAACGGCAAAATATTGCCTAATTCGATGATATTTTGTTTAAATCACATAAAGGAAAAGGGGATGATAAACGTCAAAATATTGCTAAATTCGAATAATTTTTAGTATGAAAACAATATGCAAGAAAACTTGCTTAAAAGGCAATATTATGCGAGATTCTGAGATGTGAAGGACCAAATCACATATCGTGAGAAAACCTGAAGTAGTATCGAAATATTGGTAAAAACGAATATACTTACGTAAAATCACACTACATGAAAAACGTGACAAAAATCACTATTTTACCAAATTTGAAGGATTTTAATCTTCAAATCATAAGGCGAGGTTTCGTATTATTTAGATCCAAGAAAAGACACATGAAAATGTTGTTTCCAATAATAATAATGATAAAAATCAATGCTGTTTTCATTAGAATTAACTAAAAATGCTCCTGATTTTCCGTTTAAATTACCGATGGAAGACGTACACGTAAGACCGCTCTAATCCGGCTGAAACGTCCATATATGCAATAAAAACAGAACTTCTCCCCTTTTCAATATCTTACTCAGTATTTTAACGAGAAACAAATAGATTGTTTGAAAATGAAGTATTTAAGGTGCAAACACATAATCAGTTATGTGTTTGCATCATTTTTATCGAATATTTAATGAATTATTAACAATAAACTGAAAATTCTCAAAAACGTGGAAAAACGGCAAAATATTACCTAATTCGATTATATTTTGTTTATATCACATAAAGTAAAAGGGGATGATAAACGTCAAAATACTGCTAAATTCGATGATTTTTAGTACGAAACAAAACGCAAGAAAACTTGTTTAAAAAGCAATATTATGCGAGATTCTGAGATTTGAAGCCAAATCACATATTGTGAGAAAACATAAAGTAGTATCGAAATATTGGTTAAACGAATATATTTACGTAAAATCCCACTACGTGAAAAAAGTCACTATTTTACCAAATTTGAGGAATTAACTTCAAATCATAAGGCGAGGTTTCGTATTATTTAGATCCAAGAAAAGACATATGACAATGTTGTTTCCGATACAAATTAACAAAATCAATGTGTTTGCATTAGAATTAACTAAAATGTTCCTGATTTTTCGTTTATATTACCGTTGGAAGATGTACACGTAAAACCGCTCTAATCCGGCAGAAACGTTGATATATGCAATAAAAACAGAACTTCTCCCCTTTACAATATTTTACTCAGTATTTTAACGAGAAACAAGTAGTTGTTTGAAAATGAAGTATTTAAAAACCTAATCAGTTATGTGTTTGCATTATTTTCATCGTATATTTAATGAATTAATAACAATAAACTGAAAATTCGAAAAAACGTGGAAAAACGGCAAAATATTCCCTAATTCGATTATATTTTGTTTATATCACATAAAGGAAAAGGGGATGATAAACGTCAAAATATTGCTAAATTCGATGATTTTTAGTATGAAACAAAATGCAAGAAAACTTGTTTAAAAAGCAATATTATGCGAGATTCTGAGATTTGAAGACCAAATCACATATTGTGAGAAAACCTGAAGTAGTATCGAAATATTGGTAAAAACGAATATACTTACTTAAAATCACACTACATGAAAAACGTGAAAAAAATCACTATTTTACCAAATTTGAGGATTTTATCTTTAAATCATAAGGCGAGGTTTCGTATTATTTAGATCCAAGAAAAGACATATGACAATGTTGTTTCCAATGCAAATGATAAAAATCAATGTTTTTGCATTAGAATTAACTAAAATGTTCCTGATTTTCCGTTTATATTACCGATGGAAGATGTACACGTAAAACCGCTTTAATCCGGCTGAAACGTCGATATATGCAATAAAAATAGAGCTTCTCCCCTTTTCAAAACCTTACTCAGTATTTTAACGAGAAACAAATAGTTAATTGAGTATGAAGTATTTAAGGTTAATTTCTAATCAATTATGTGTTTACATAATTTTTATCATATATATATAATGAAATAATAACAATAGGCTGAAAATTCTCAAACACGCGGAAAACGGCAAAATATTGCCTAATTCGATGATATTTTGTTTAAATCACATAAAGGAAAAGGGGATGATAAACGTCAAAATATTGCTAAATTCAATAATTTTTAGTACAAAACAATATGCAAGAAAACTTGCTTAAAAGTGCAATATTATGCGAAATTATGAGACGTGAAGGCCAAATCACATATCGTGAGAAAAAATGAAGTAGTATCAAAATATTGGTAAAAACGTATATATTTACGTAAACCACACTACGTAAAAAAGGTGAGAAAGTCACTATTTTACCAAATTTGGATATTTTAACTTCAAATCATAAAGCGAGGTTTCGTATTATTTAGATCCAAGAAAAGACACATGAAAATGTTGTTTCCAATAATAATGATAAAAATCAATGTGTTTTCATTAGAATTAACTAAAATGCTCCTGATTTTCCGATTAAATTACCGATGGAAGACGTACACGTAAGACCGCTCTAATCCGGCTGAAACGTCGATATATGCAATAAAAACAGAACTTCTCCCCTTTTCAATATCTTACTCAGTATTTTAACGAGAAACAAATAGTTGATTGAAAATGAAGTATTTAAGGTTAATTTCTTATCAATTATGTGTTTGAATAATTTTTATTCGTATATATAATGAATTAATAACAATAAACTGAAAATTCTCAGAAACGTGGAAAAACGGCAAAATATTGCCGAATTCGATGATATTTTGTTTAAATCACTTAAAGAAAAAGGGGGATGATAAACGTCAAAATATTGCTAAATTGAATGATTTACAGTACAAAACAAAATGCAAGAAAACTTGCTTAAAAATGCAAAATTTGCGAAATTCTGAGATTTGAAGGCCAAATCACATATCGTGAGAAAACATGAAGTAGTATCGAAATATTGGTAAAAACGAATATATATATACCTAAAATCACACTACATGAATAACGTGAAAAAAGTCACTATATTACCATATTTGAGGATTTTAACTTTAATCATAGAGCGAGGTTTCGTATTATTTAGATCCAAGAAAAGACATATGACAATGTTGTTTCAAATACAAATGATAAAAATCAATGTTTTTTCATTAGATTTACCTAAAACGTTCCTGATTTTCCGTTTATATTACCGATTGAAGATGTACACGTTAAACCGTTCTAATCCGGCCGAAACGTCGATATATGCAATAAAAACAGAACTTCTCCCCTTTTAAATATCTTACTCAGTATTTTAACGAGTAACAAATATATGATTGAAATTAAGTATTTAAGGTTATTTTCTGATCAATTATGTGTTTGCATAACTTTTATCGTATATTTAATGAATTAATAACAATAAACTGAAAATTCACAAAAACGTGGAAAAACGGCCAAATATTGCCTAATTCGATGATATTTTATTTAAATCACAAAAAGGAAAAGGGGATGATAAACGTCAAATTATTGCTAAATTCGATGATTTTTAGTACAAAACAAAATGCAAGAAAACTTGCTTAAAATGCAATTTTATGCAAAAATCTGAGATTTGAAGGCCAAATCACATATCGTGATACTCCATGAAATAGTATCGAAATATTGGAAAAAATGAATATATTTACGTAATATCAAACTACATGAAAAACGTGAAAAAAGTAATTATTATACCAAATTTGAGAATTTTAACTTCGAATCATAGAGCGACGTTTCGTTTTTTTTAAACCATAGAAAAGACGTATAAAGATATTGCTTCCAATACAAATGATAAAAATCAATGTGTTTTCATTAGAATTAACTAAAATGTTCTTGATTTTCGGTTTATATTACCGATGGAAGATGTACACGTAAAACCGTTCTAATCCGGCTGAAACGTCGATATATGCAATAAAAACAGAACTTCTCCCCTTTTTAATATATTACTCAGTATTTTAACGAGAAACAAATAGATGATTGAAAATGAAGTATTTAAGGTTATTTTCTGATCAATTATGTGTTTGCATAATTTTTATCGTATATATAATGAACTAATAACAATAAACTGAAAATTCACAAAAACTTGGAAAAACGGCCTAATTCGATGATATTTTGTTTAAATCACATAAAGGAAAAGGGGATGATAAAGGTCAAAATATTGCTAAATTCGATGATTTTTAGTACAAAACAAAATGCAAGAAAACTTGCTTAAAAATGCAAAATTTGCGATATTCTGAGATTTGAGGTCCAAATCACATATCGTGAGAAAATATGTAGTAGTATCGAAATATTGGTAAAAACGAATATATATACCTAAAATCACACTACATGAATAACGTGAAAAAAGTCACTATATTACCATATTTGAGGATTTTAACTTCAAATCATAGAGCGAGTTTTCGTATTATTTAGATCCAAGAAAAGACATATGACAATGTTGTTTCAAATACAAATGATATAAATCAATGTGTTTTCATTAGAATTAACTAAAATGTTCCTGATTTTCCGTTTATATTACCGATGGAAGATGTACACGTAAAACCGCTCTAATCCGGCTGAAACGTCGATATATGCAATAAAAACAGAACTTCTCCCCTTTCCAATATCTTACTCAGTATTTTAACGAGAAACAATTAGTTTATTGAAATGAAGTGTTTAAGGTTAATTTCCAATCAATTATGTGTTTGCATCATTTTTATCGTATATTTAATGAATTATTAACAATAAACTGAAAATTCACAAAAACGTGGAAAAACGGCAAAATATTGCCTAATTCGATGATATTTTTATTATATCACATAAAGGAAAAGGGGATGATAAACGTCAAAATATTGCTGAATTCGATGATTTTTAGTACGAAACAAAATGCAAGAAAACTTGCTTAAAATGCAATATTATGCGAAAATCTGAGATATGAAGGCCAAATCACATATCGCGATACTACATGAAATAGTATCGCAATATTGGTAAAAATGAATATATTTACGTAATATCAAACTACATGAAAAACGTGAAAAAGTCAATATTATACCAAATTTGAGGATCTTAACTTCGAATCATAAAGTGACGTTTCGTATTTTTTAGACCCTAGAAAAGACGTATAAAGATGTTGCTTCCAATATAAATGATAAAAATCAATGTGTTTTCATTAAAATTAACTAAAATGTTCCTGATTTTCGGTTTATATTACCGATGGAAGATGTACACGTAAAACCGCTCTAATCCGGCTGAAACGTCGATATATGCAATAAAAACAGAACTCCTCCCCTTTTGAATATCTTACTCAGTATTTTAACGAGAAACAAATTGATGATTGAAAATGAAGTATTTAAGGTTATTTTTTGATCAAATTTGTGTTTGCATAATTTTTATCGTATATTTAATGAATTAATAACAATAAACTGAAAATTCACAAAAACGTGGAAAAACGGCAAAATATTGCCTAATTCGATGATATTTTATTTAAATCACATAAAGGAAAATATGATGATAAAAGTCAAAATATCTGAATTCGATGACTTTTAGTACGAAACAAAATGCAAGAAAACTTGCTTAAAATGCAATATTATGCGAAAATCTGAGATATGAAGGCGAAATCACATATCGTGATACTACATGAAATAGTATCGCAATGTTGGTAAAAATGAATATATTTACGTAATATCAAACTACATGAAAAACGTGAAAAAGTCAATATTATACCAAAATTGGGGATTTTAACTTCGTATCATAAAGCGACGTTTCGTATTTTTTAGACCCTAGAAAAGGCGTAAAAAGATGTTGCTTCCAATATAAATGATAAAAATCAATGTGTTTTCATTAAAATTAACTAAAATGTTCCTGATTTTCGGTTTATATTACCGATGGAAGATGTACACGTAAAACCGCTCTAATCCGGCTGAAACGTCGATATATGCAATAAAAACAGAACTTCTCCCCTTTTCAATATCCTACTCACTATTTTAACGAAAAACAAATAGTTGATGGAAAATGAAGTGTTTAAAGTTTATTTCTAATCAATTATGTGTTTGAATAATTCTTATCGTATATTTAATGAATTAATAACAATAAACTGAAAATTCACAAAAACGTGGAAAAACAGCAAAATATTGCCTAATTCGATGATATTTTGTTTATATCACATAAAGGAAAAGAGGATGATAAACGTCAAAATATTGCTGAATTCGATGATTTTTAGTACGAAACAAAATGCAAGAAAACTTGCTTTAAAATGCAATATTATGCGAAAATCTGAGATTTGAAGGCCAAATCACATATCGTGATACTACATGAAATAGTATCGAAATATTGGTAAAAATGAATATATTTACGTATTATCAAACTACATGAAAAACGTGAAAAAAGTAATTATTATACCAAATTTGAGGATTTTAACTTCGAATCATAGAGCGACGTTTCGTTTTTTTTAAACCATAGAAAAGACGTATAAAGGTATTGCTTCCAATACAAATGATAAAAATCAATGTGTTTTCATTAAAATTAACTAAAATGTTCCTGATTTTCGGTTTATATTACCGATGGAAGATGTATACGTAAAACCGTTCTACTCCGGCTGAAACGTCGATATTTGCAATAAAAACAGAAATTCTCCCCTATTAAATATCTTACTCAGTATTTTTACAAGAAACAAATATATGATTAAAAATGAAGTATTTAAGGTTATTTTCTGATCAATTATGTGTTTGCATAATTTTTCTCGTATATTTATTGAAATAATAACAATAAACTGAAAATTCACAAAAACGTGGAAAAACGGTAAATATTGCCTAACTCGATGATATTTTGTTTAAATCACATAAAGGAAAAGGAGATGATAAAGGTCAAAATATTGCTAAGTTCGATAATTTTTAGTACAAAACAAAATGTAAGAAAACTTGCTTAAAAATGCAAAATTTGCGAAATTCTGAGATTTGAAGGCCAAATAACATGTCGTGAGAAAACATGATGTAGTATCGAAATATTGGTAAAAACGAATATACATATTTTAAATCACACTACATGAATAACGTGAAAAAAGTCACTATATTACCATATTTGAGGATTTTAACTTTAAATCATAGAGCGAGGTTTCGTATGATTTATATCCAAGAAAAGACATGACAATGTTGTTTCAAATACAAATGATAAAAATCAATGTGTTTTCATTAGAATTAACTAAAATGTTCCTGATTTTCCGTTTATATTACCGATGGAAGAGGTACACGTAAAACCGCTCTAATCCGGCTGAAACATCGATATATGCAATAAAAACAGAACTTCTCCCCTTTTCAATATCTTGCTCAGTATTTTAACGAGAAACAAATAGTTGATTGAAAATGAAGTGTTTAAGGTTAATTTTTAATCAATTATGTGTTTGCATCATTTTTATCGTATATTTAATGAATTAATAACAATAAACTGAAAATTAACAAAAACGTGGAAAAACAGCAAAAAATTGCCTAATTCGATGATATTTTGTTTATATCACATAAAGGAAAAGAGGATGATAAACATCAAAATATTGCTGAATTCGATGATTTTTAGTACGAAACAAAATGCAAGAAAACTTGCTTAAAATGCAATATTATTCGAAAATCTGAGATTTGAAGGCCAAATAACATATCGTGATACTACATGAAATAGTATCGAAATATTGCTAAAAATGAATATATTTATGTAATATCAAACTACATGATAAACGTGAAAAAAGTCATTATTATACCAAATTTGAGGATTTTAACTTCGAATCATAAAGCGACGTTTCGTATTTTTTAGACTTTAGAAAAGACGTATAAAGATGTTGCTTCCAATACAAATGACAAAAATCAATGTGTTTTCATTAAAATTAACTAAAATGTTCCTGATTTTCGGTTTATATTACCGATGGAAGATGTATACGTAAAACCGTTCTACTCCGGCTGAAACGTCGATATTTGATATGTTATTTTTTTTTAAATATTTTCGTCGATTTTCGATATGTTATTTGGCCGTTCAAATCTCAGATATACACGTATTCGCAGTTTGAAATTACGAATTTTTATACCGAAAACATGCCAATTACTGAAAGTGGCGATGGATTACATTTTGCCTAAACCCTCCTTGCAGCTTTCAAAATATCCCAAACATCCCAAATTCGAAGCTTGAGCCACATTTTGGAGCCAAATTCTCGCTCTCTGCACTTATTCGCAGTTTGAAATTGCGAATTTTTATACCGAAATTATGCCAATTACTGAGAGCATCGATGGGTCAAACTTTGCCCAAAACCCCCCTTGCAGTTTTCAAAATATCCCAAACATCCAAAATTCGACGCTTGAACCATATTTAGGAGCCAATTTCTGGCTCTCTGCACGTATAAGTTTTTTGAAATAACGACTTTTTATTACGAAAATATGCCAATTACTGAGTGCGGAGATGGGTCACATTTTTTCCAAACCCCCCTGCAGTTCTCAAAATATCCTAAACATCTCAAATTCGACCATTGAGCCATATTTTGAAGCCAAATTCAGGCTCTCTTCACGTATTCGTGCAGAGAGCACGAATCATAAAATTCGTTCTCTCTGCACGAATATGTGCAAAAAAGTGATTTTACTTATAGGTAAAATCACTATTTTACCTACAGGTAAAATAGAAATTTTCCAACGTTTTTCATTTAGTGTGATTTAACGTAAATATATTCGTTTTTACCAATATTTCAATACTACTTCATTTTTTCTCACGATATGTGATTTGGCCTTCAAATCTCAGAATTTAGCATAATTTTGCATTTATAAGCAAGTTTTCTTGCATTTTGTTTTGTACTGTAAATCATTCAATTTAGCAATATTTTGACGTTTATCATCCCCTTTTCCTTTATGTGATTTAAACAAAATATCATCGAATTAGGTAATATTTTGCCGTTTTCCGCGTGTGTGAGAATTTTCAGTTTATTGTTATTATTTCATTATATATATATGATAAAAATTATGTAAACACATAATTGATTAGAAATTAACCTTAAATACTTCATAATCAATTAACTATTTGTTTTTCGTTAAAATACTTAGTAAGGTTTTGAAAAGGGGAGAAGCTCTATTTTTATTGCATATATCGACGTTTCAGCCGGATTAAAGCTGTTTTACGTGTACATCTTCCATCGGTAATATAAACGGAAAATCAGGAACATTTTAGTTAATTCTAATGCAAACACATTGATTTTTATCATTTGCATCGGAAACAACATTGTCATATGTCTTTTCATGGATCTAAATAATACGAAAACTCGCCTTATGATTTAAAGATAAAATCCTCAAATTTGGTAAAATAGTGATTTTTTTCACGTTTTTCATGTAGTATGATTTTCCGTAAATATATTCGTTTTTACCAATATTTCGATACTACTTCAGGTTTTCTCACAATATGTGATTTGGTCTTCAAATCTCAGAATCTCGCATAATATTGCTTTTTAAACAAGTTTTCTTGCATTTTGTTTCATATTAAAAATCATCGAATTTAGCAATATTTTGACGTTTATCATCCCCTTTTCCTTTATGTGATATAAACAAAATATAATCGAATTAGGTAAAATTCGATTAGGTAAACCGAGAAGTTCTGTTTTTATTGCATATATTGACGTTTCAGCCGGATTAGAGCGGTTTCACGTGTCCATCGTCCATCGGTAATATAAACGGAAAATCAGGAACATTTTAGTTAATTCTAATGAAAACACATTGATTTTTATCATATGTATTGGAAACAACATTTTTATATGTCTTTTCTAGGATCTAAATAATACGAAACCTCGCTTTATGATTTGAAGTTAAAATCCTAAAATATGGTAATATTGCGAATTTGTTCACGTTTTTTATGTAGTGTGACTTCACGTGAATATATTCGTTTTTACCAATATTTCGATACTATTTCATGTAGTATCACGATATGTGATTTGGCCTTTAAATATCAGAATTTCGCATAATATTGCATTTTAAGCAAGTTTTCTTGCATTTTGTTTCGTACTAAAAATCATCATATATAGCAATATTTTGACGTTTATCATCCCTTTTTCCTTTAAGTGATTTTAATCAGGAACATTTTAGTTAATTCTAATGAAAGAGTATTAATCAGGAACATTTTAGTTAATTCTAATGAAAACACATTGATTTTTATCATTTACATTTGAAACAACATTTTTACATGTCTTTTCTAGGATTTAAATAATACGAAACCTCGCTATATGATTTGAAGTTAAAATTCTCAAATTTGGTAATATAGCGATTTTTTTCACGTTTTTCATATAGTGTGACTTTACGTAAATATATTCGTTTTACCAATATTTCGATACTACTTCATGTTTTCTCACGATATGTGATTTGGCCTTCAAGTCTCAGAATTAAGCATAATATTGTATTTTTAAGCAAGTTTTCTTGCATTTTGTTTCATACTAAAAATCAACGTATTTATCAATATTTTGACGTTTATCATCCCCTTTTATAGTAATATGCCAATTACTGAGATTAACTATGTATCACATTTTGCCGAAACACCCCCCCCCCCCCTGCAGTTTTCAAAATATTCCAAACATCCCAAATTTGACTCTTGAGCAATATTTTGGAGCCAAATTCTGGCTCTCTGCACGTATTCGCAGTTTGAAATTACGAATTCTTATACAAAAAATATGCCAAATACTGAGAGCGTCGATGGGTCAAATTTTGCCCAATCCCCATCTGCAGTTTTCAAAATAATCCAAACATTCCAAATTTGACCCTTGAGCCATATTTTGGAGTAAAATTATGGCTCTCAACACTAATTCGCAATTTTAAATTACGTCTTTTTATACTGAAAATATGCAAATTACTGAGTTCAGCGATACGTATACGAGCATACGTACCGAAAACATGCTAATTACTGAAAGCGGCGATTCGTCACATTTTGCCCAAACCTTCCCTGCAGTTTTCAAAATATCCCAAACATCCCAAATTCGATGCTTAAGCAATACTTTGGAGCAAAAATTCTCGCTCTCTGCACGTATTCGCAGTTTGAAATTACGACTTTTTATTCCGAATAATTACTGGGAGCAGAGATGTGTCACATTTTGCCCAAACCACCCTGCAGTTTTCAAAATATCCCAAACATCTCAAATGCGACCCTTGAGCCATATTTTGGAGCCAAATTCTGGCTCTCTGCACGTATTCTCAGATTGTAGGTAAGACTTTTTATACAGAAAATATGCTAATTACTGAAAGCGTCGACTGATCACATTTTGCCCAAACCCTCCCTGCAGTTTTCAAAATATCCCAAACATCTCAAATTCGACGCTTGAGCCATATTTTGGCTTTTGGCAATTTCTAACTCTCTGCACGTAACCGCCGTTTGAAATTACGACTTTTATACCGAAAATATGCCAATTACTGAGAGCAGCGATGGGTCATATTTTGACCAAACCCACCCTGCAGTTTTCAAAATATCCAAAACTCTCCAAATTCGACGTTTGAGCCAAATTTTGGAGCCAAATTCTGGCTCTGAATATGACCCATTGGCATATTTCCTGTATAAAAAGTAGACATTTCAATCTGCGAATACGTGCAGAGAGCCAGAATTTGGCTCCAAATTATGGCTCAAGGGTCGCATTTGAGATGTTTGGGGTATTTTGAAAACTGCAGGGGGGATTGGGCAAAATGTGACCCATCGTCGCTCTCAGTAATTGGCATATTTTCGGTATAAAAAGTTGTAATTTCAAACTGCGAATACGTGAAGAGAGCCAGAATTTGGCTCCAAAACATGGCTCAAGCGTCGAATTTGGGATGTTTGGGATATTTTCAAAACTGCAAGGTGGGTTTGGGCAAAATGTGACCCATCGCTGCTCTCAGTAATTGGCATTTTTTCGGTATAAAAATCGTAATTTCAAACGGCGATTACGTGCTGAGAGCCAGAATTTGCCTCTAAAATATAACTCATGCGTCGAATTTGGGTTGTTTCGGATATTTTAAAAACTGCAGGGTGGGTTTGGGCAAATATGACCCATCGCCGCTCTCAGTATTTGTCATATTTTCGGTATAAAAAGTCGTAATTTTAAACTCCCAATACGTGAAGAGAGCCAGAATTTGGCACCAAAATATGGCTCAAGCGTCGAATTTGGGATGTTTGTGATATTTTGAAAACTGCTGCGGGGTTTGGGCAAAATGTGACCCATCGCTGCTCCCAGTAATTGGCATATATTCGGAATAAAAAGTCGCAATTTCAAACTGCGAATACATGCAGAGAGCGAGAATTTTTGCTCCAAAGTATTGCTTAAGCGTCGAATTTGGGATGATTGGGATATTTTGAAAACTGCAGGGAAGGTTTGGGCAAAATGTGACGAATCGCCGCTTTCAGTAATTGGCATGTTTTCGGTACGTATGTTCCTATACGTATCGCCGCTCTCAGTAATTTGCATATTTTCGGTATAAAAAGTCGTAATTTCTAATTGCGAATACGGGAATAGAGCCAGAATTTGGCTCCAAAATATGGTTTAAGGGTCGAATTTGGGATGTTTGGGATATTTTGAAAACTGCAGGTGTGGTTTTGGCAAAATGTGACTCATCGCCTCTCTCAGTAATTGGCATAATTTCGGTATAAAAAGTCGTAATTTCAAACTGCGAATACGTGCAGAGAGCCAGAATTTAGCTAAAAAATATGGCTCAAGGGGTCGAATTTGGAGTGTTTTTGATATTTTGAAAACTGCAGGTTGGGTTTGGGTAAAATGTAACCCATCGCCGCTCTCAGTATTTGGCATATTTTCGGTATAAAATTTCGTAATATCAAATTGCAAATACATGCAGAGAGCCAAAATTTGGCTCCAAAATATGGCTAAAGGGTCGAATTTGAGATGTTTGGGATATTTTGGAAACTGCTGAGGGGTTAGGTCAAAATGTGATCCATCGCCGCTTTCAGTAATAGGCATATTTTCGGTATAAAATGTCGTAATTTGAAGCTACGAATACGTGCACAGAGCCAAAATGTGGTTCCAAAATATGGCTCAAGCGTCGAATTTGGGATGTTTGTGATATTTTGAAAACTGCAGGGAGGGTTTGGGCAATATGTGATTAATCCCCGCTTTTAGTAATAGGCATATTTTCGGTATAAAAAGTCGTAATTTCAAACGGCTATTACGTACAGAGAGCCAGAATTTGCCTCCAAAATATGGTTCAAGCGTCGAATTTCGGACGTTTGGGATATTTTAATAACCGCAGGGAGAATTTGGGCAAAATGTGATCCATCGCCGCTTTCAGTAATTGGCATATTTTCGGAATAAAATTCGTAATTTCAAACTGCGAATACGTGCAGAGAGCCAGAGTTCGGCTCCAAAATATGGCTCAAGCGTTAAATTTGGGATGTTTGGGATATTTTGAAAACTGCTGGGAGGGTTTGGCCAAAATGTGATCCATCGCCGCTTTCAGTAATTGGCATATTTTCGGTATAAGAAGTCGTAATTTCAAACTGCAAATGCGTGCAGAGAGCCAGAAATTGGGCTCTAAAATATGGCTCAATGGTCGAATTTGGGATGTTTGGGATATTTTGAAAACTGCAGGGAGGGTTTGGGCAAAATGTGATACATCGCCGCTTTCAGTAATTGGCATATTTTTGGTATAAAATGGCGTAATTTCAAACTGCGAATACGTGCAGAGACCCAGAATTTGGCTCCAAAATATTGCTCAAGGTCAAATTTGGGATGTTTGGGATATTTTGAAAACTGCCGGGATGGGTGGGGGGGGGAGGTTCGGCAAAATGTGACCCATAGCAAGTTTCAGAAATAGGCATATTTTCGGTATAAAAAGTCGTAATTTCAAACTGCAAATAAGTGCAGAGAGCGAGAATTTGGCTCCAAAATTTGGCTCAAGCGTCGAATTTGGGATGTTTGGGATATTTTAAAAACTGCAGGGAGGGTTTGGGCAAAAAGTGATCAGTCGACGCTTTTAGAAATTGGCATATTTTCTGTATAAAAATTCGTAATTTCAATCTGCGAATACGTGCAGAGACCCAGAATTTGGCTCCAAAA
Source organism: Procambarus clarkii (assembly GCF_040958095.1). Lineage (NCBI taxonomy): Eukaryota > Metazoa > Arthropoda > Malacostraca > Decapoda > Cambaridae > Procambarus > Procambarus clarkii. Next base: position 91,797 of record NW_027189519.1, on the reverse strand, counting down.
TATGGCTCAATGGTCGAATTTGGGATGTTTGTGATATTTTGAAAACTGCTGCGGGGTTTGGGCAAAATGTGACCCATCGCTGCTCCCAGTAATGGGAATATATTCGGAATAAAAAGTCGTAATTTCAAACTGCGAATACGTGCAGAGAGCGAGAATTTTTGCTCCAAAGTATTGCTTAAGTGTCGAATTTGGGATGCTTGGGATATTTTGAAAACTGCATGGAAGGTTTGGGCAAAATGTGACGAACGCCGATTTCAGTAATTGGCATGTTTTCGGTACGTATGCTCCTATACGTATCGCCGCTCTCAGTAATTTGCATATTTTCGGTATAAAAAGTCGTAATTTCAAATTGCGACGGTGTTCCATTGCATGTACATAAAACCATATTTTGGGGAACGGGTGTAGGTAAATATTTCACTGTTTTAACAATATGAGAAATGGGAAAGTGTTTAGGTAAAATTTCGCGGCCGAGTGATTGAGAATGGGGAGAGGGGAGGGGTTAGAAGGGTGGGGGAATTGGGTGGTGCAGGGGAAGGGTTGTGGGTGGAGGGCACTCTGGGTTGTGCAGGAAGAGGGTTGTTGGTGGAGGGAACTCTGGGTGGTGCTGGGGGAGGGTTGTGGGTGGAGCAGGGGAAGGGTTGTGGGTGGAGGGAACTCTTGGTGGTGCAGTGGGAGGGTTGTGGGTGGTGGGAACTCTGGGTGGAGCTGGGGGAGGGTTGTGGGTGGTAGGAATCTTCCCCACCCATCACCACCTTCTCCATTCTTCACCACTTTTCTTATCCTTCAACACCTTCCCTACCAATCACCCCCTTCCCTACCCTTTACCACCTAATCAACTTTTCACCCCTTCCATTACTCTTAACAACCTTTCCTACCCTTCAGCCCCTTCCCTACCCATCACCATCTTAACTTCCCTTCACCGTCTTACCTACCGTTCACGCCTTCTGGTCACCACCTTGCCTACCCTTCACCTTTTTCCCTATCTTTCATAACCTTCCCCACCCTTTACCACCTTCCCAATCCTCACTATTTTCCCTAACCTTCACCACCTTCCCTACCCTTTGCCACCTTCCCATCCCTTCATCAATTTCCCTACCCTTCACCTCTTTTCTTACTTTACTCCATCTTATCGACCCTTCAACATATTCCCCACCCTTCACCACCATCCCTACACTTCACCACCTTTCCTACCCTTCATCAAATAATCAACCCTTCTTCATATTCCCTACCCTTCACTACTTTCCCTACTCTTCACCACCTTCCCTTACCTTCACCACCTACCTGACCCTTCACAATCTTCCATACCCATCACCACCCTTAACAACCTTCCTTACCTTTCACCACCTTCCCTACCCTTCTCCATCTTCCCTAACCTTCATCACGTTCCTTACCCTTCACTGTCTTCCCTAACCTTCACCACTTTGCCTACCCTTCACAACCTTCCTTTTCCCTTCACCACCTTCCCTACCCTTATCTTGAGGTTATCTTGAGATGATTTCGGGGCTTTTTAGTGTCCCCGCGGCCCGGTCCTCGACCAGGCCTCCACCCCCAGGAAGCAGCCCGTGACAGCTGACTAACACCCAGGTGCCTATTTTACTGCTAGGTAACAGGGGCATAGGGTGAAATAAACTCTGCCCGTTGTCTCTCGCCGGCGCCTTGGATCAAACCCAGGACCACAGGATCACAAGTCCCGCGTGCTGTCCGCTCAGCCGACCGGCTCCCTTCCCCACCATCTCTTCTCTTCACCATATTCCCTACCCTTTACCATATTCACCTGCCCTCACTACCTTCCCTGCAGTCAGTACGATCCCTACCCTTCACCCCCTTCCCTACCCTTCACCCCATTCCCTACCCTTCACCACCCAGTCAACCCTTCACCACATTCCCTACACTACACCAACTTCACAACGCTTCACAATATTCCCTACCCTTCACAACCTTCCTTACTCTTAACCACCTTCTCTACCCTTTACAATCTTCCCTTCCTTTCTTCCCCTTCCCTTCACCTCCTTTCCTACCCGTCACAAACATCCCTACCATTCACCACTATCCGTACCCTTTACTACCTCCCTACTCTTCACCACCTTCCCTACCTTTCACTCCCTTCCCTATCCTGCACGCTATTCTCTACACTTCACAATCATCCATACCTTCACTGGCTAACCTTCCCTTCACTACCTTCCCTACTCTTCATCATCTTTCCTACCCTTCACCACCAACCCTTCCGTTTACCATCTTCCCTACTTTCCACCACCTTCCCCACACTTCAACCCATTCCCTTCCCTTCATCACGTTATCAACATTTTACCACCTTAGCAACCCTTCACCAGCCTCACTACCCTCCACTAACTTCCCTACCCTTCACAATATTTCCTACGTATCACCACCCAACCCGTCTCCACCTCCCCTACCCTTCCTAACACATCACCACCTAATCAGCCCTTCACCACATTCCTTAACCTTCACAATCTCCCCTTCCCTTCACCATTTTTCCTACCCTTCACCATCTTCCCTAACCTTCATAACCTTCGCATCCTTTCTCAACCTTCCCTACCCTTCACATCCTTCCTAATTCTTTCCCACCTTCCTTACCTATCACCACATTCCCTAACCTTCCCCACCTTCCCAACCCTACAACCCTTTCTCTACCCTTAACAACCTTCCTTACTCTTCACCACTTTCCCTACCCTTCACCACCTTCCCTACCCTTCACCTTCCCAACTCTTCACTGCCTTCCCTAAGAGCAGGGAGGGTTGTGGGTGGAGGGAACACTGGGTGGTGCTGGGGGAGGGTTGTGGGTGGAGGGAACTCTGGGTGGTGCAGGGAAAGGGTTGTGGGTGGAGGGAACTCTGGGTGGTGCAGGGGGAGGGTTGATGGTGGAGGAAACTCTGGGTGGTGCAGGGAAAGGGTTATGGGTGGAGGGAACTCTGGGTGGTGCAGGGGGAGGGTTGTTGGTGGAGGAAACTCTGGGTAGTGCTGGGGAAGGGTTGTGGGTGGAGGAAACTCTGGGTGGTGCTGGGGGAGGGTTGTTGGTGGAGGGAACTCTGGGTGGTGCTGGGGGAGGGTTGTGGGTGGAGGGAACTCTGGGTGGTGCTGGGGGAGGGTTGTTGGTAGAGGGAACTCTGGGTGGTGCAGGGAAAGGGTTGTGGGTGGAGGGAACTCTTGGTGGTGCAGGGGAAGGGTTGTGGGTGGAGGGAACTCTGGGTGGAGCAGGGGGGAGGATTGTTGGTGGAGGGAACTCTGGGTGGTGCTGGGGGAGGGTTGTGGGTGGAGGGAATTCTGGGTGGTGCAGGGGAAGGGTTGTAGGTGAAGGGAACTCTGGGTGGAGCAGGGGGAGGGTTGTTGGTGGAGGGAACTCTGGGTGGTGCAGGGGGAGGGTTGTGGGTGGAGGGAACTCTGGGTGGAGCTGGGGGAGGGTTGTGGGTGGAGGGAACTCTGGGTGGTGCTGGGGGAGGGTTGTGGGTGGTGGGAACTCTGGGTGGTGCTGGGGGAGGGTTTTGGGTGGAGGGAACTCTGGGTGGTGCAGTGGGAGGGTTGTGGGTGGAAAGAACTCTGGGTGGAGCTGGGGGAGGGTTGTGGGTGGTAGGAATCTTCCCCACCCTTCACCACCTTCTCAACTCTTCACCACTTTTCTTATCCTTCAACACCTTCCCTACCCTTCACCCCCTTCCCTACCCTTTACCACCTAATCAACTTTTCACCCCTTCCATTACTCTTAACAACCTTTCCTCCCCTTCACCCCCTTCCCTACCCATCACCATCTTAACTTCCCTTCACTATCTTACCTACCGTTCACGCCTTCTGGTCACCACCTTGCCTACCCTTCACCTTCTTCCCTATCTTTCATAACCTTCCCCACCCCTCACCACCTTCCCAATCCTCACTATTTTCCCTAACCTTCACCAACTTTCCTACCCATCACGTCCTTTCCAACAATTCACAACTTTTCTTACCCTTCACCACCTTCCCTACCCATCCACACCTTCCCTACCCTTCCCTTGTCCCTACCCCTTCACCACTTAATAAACCCTTAACTGCCGTCTCAACACTTCATAACCTTCCCTTCACAACTTTCCTTACCCTTCACCACCTTTCCTACCCTTCGCCACCTTCCCATCTCTTCATCAACTTCCTTACCCTTCACCTCTTTCCTTACCTTACTCCATCTTATCGACCCTACACCACCTTGCTAACCCTTCCACACCTTCCCTACTCCTCAATACCTTCCCAACCCTTCACCACCTTCCCAACCCTTCACCACCTTCCATTCCCTTCACCACCTTCCATTCCCTTCACCACCTTCCCTTCCCTTCACAACTTTCCTTACCCTTCACAACCTTCCATACCCTTCACATATTTCCCAACCCTTCTTCACTTTCGCTACCCTCCATCAACTTCCTAACCCTTCACCACCTTTCCTACCCTTAACCATCTTCCCTATCCTTCACAACCTTCCCTTCCCTTCCCTTCACGACCTTCACTAACTACCCTACATCTCATCATCTTCTCTTCCTATCACCCCCCTACCCGTCACCACTTACCCTACTCTTCACAATCTTCTTCACCCTTCACCACCTTCCCTACCCTTCACCACCTTCGATACCCTTCACCACCTTCCCAACCCTTTACCACCTAATCACCCCTTGACCCTTTTCTTACCCTTCTCAACTTTCCCTACCGTTCACATACTTCCCTACCCGTCACTATCTTCCCTTCCCTTCACCACCTTACCTACCCTTCACCCCCTTACCTACCCTTCACTATCTTCCCCATCCTTCACCACCTTACCTACCCTTTCCCACCTTCCCCACCCTTCACAACCATTCCTACACTTCATCACCTTTCCTACCCTTCATCTAATAATCAACCCTTCTTCATATTCCCTACCCTTCACCACTTTCCCTACTCTTCACCACCTTCCCTTATCTTCACCACCTATCCGATCCTTCACAATCTTCCATACCCATCACGACCTTCCCCACCCTTAACAACCTTCCTTACATTTCACCATCTTCCCTACCCTTCACCGCCTTACCAACCCTTTATCATTTTCCCCACCCTTCACCACTTTGCCTACCCTTCACAACCTTCCTTTTCCCTTCACCACCTTCACTACCTTTCCCCACCATCTCTTCTCTTCACCATATTCCCTACCCTTTACCATATTCACCTGCCCTCACTACCTTCCCTGCAGTCAGTACGATCCCTACCCTTCACCCCCTTCCCTACCCTTCACCACCTAGTCAACCCTTCACCACATTCCCTACACTTCACCAACTTCACAACGCTTCACCATATTCCCTACCCTTCACCACGTTCCCAATCCTTCACCACCTTCCCTATCTTTCAGAACCTTTCCTACCCTTCAACACCTAAGCAACCCTTCACCACGTTCCCAATCCTTCACCACCTTCCCTATCTTTCAGAACCTTCCCAACCCTTCACCACCTTCCCTACCATTCACTACCTTCCCTACCATCCACTACGTTCCCTAACTTTCACAACCATCCGTACCCTTCATCAACTTCCCTCCCATTCACGACCTTTTCTGCCCTTCAAAACTTTCCGTACCATTCTCCACCTTCCCTATCCTTCACCACCTTCCCTACCCTTCACCACCTTCCTACCCTTCACCACTTTCCCTACCCTTCACCACCTTCCCTACCCTTCACCACCTTCTCTACCCATTACCTGCTCTTCACCATAGGCCCAATAGGTCGACTTTGTCCATGTCTCTTTCCTAAGACCCAGGATACTGCCCCTCAGACGTGGATAGATAGATAGTGATACGGACATCCTTATCCTTAAAGCTATTTCACACTGCAGTAATACGAATCTTCCTTGACTTTGTAGGTGGTGGTCATGTCCCAGTTTCACAAAGCACTTGTGCCGTGCATAAACACTTCAAGCCCAACTATGAAACACTGCCAACCTCGCTAAATTTTATCCATCTGTGATATTGGCTTTATTTGTATATGTTTACCCATCATGGTATATAGAATTATTTCTATATTTTTGTGTATTAATTTATTTATTCAATAGTTCTTGATTCAAAATGAATTAGAAAATGAATAAGTTCATTAATTTATTTATGTTGATGACTGGGTTGGTGATGGTAGGGATGGTGCAAATTTGGATGACAAGCCAGGAAGCGGAGAGACATACCCACCTGCATCTCCTTCGGCTACAGGTTATTGAGTGGCACAAGAACTAATATAGCCTCCTTCACCTGCTGAGGCAGCTGGCCATCTTCCTCCACCTCCTCCCGCCTGGGATTAGCTGTGATGAATCGCTGCTCAACGGTGACGTGGAGCTGGAGCCTTTCTGGGATAGTGTGCCCTTCGTGGGCACATTCCTGCGGCACCAGCAGACTCTCCGGCTGGTGAGGGGTCTGAAGGACTTCCTGGTGCAGGCCGGAGAGGTGCCTGCAGCGCAGCCTATTGCAATCTGGAGTCGTTGGGAAATTCTCCCAATTTCTTTAGCTATCTTAATATTTTTGTTTATTAATGCCTGGCCACGACGTGTGGCCCGTCCTCGGGACCGTGACTGCATCAGTGTACAGCCCAAATTTGCTCTCACTGCTCCCACAACCCTCTGAGCCATGACATGATACCACAACCCTGGGAACAACTCTCTGAGCCACGACATGATGCCACAACCCTGGGAACAACCCTCTGAGCCACGACATGATGCCACAACCCTGGGAACAACCCGCTGAGCCACGACATGCCACAACCCTGGGAACAACCCTCTGAGCCACGACATGATGCCACAACCCTGGGAACAACCCGCTGAGCCACGACATGCCACAACCCTGGGAACAACCAGCTGAGCCACGACATGATGCCACAACCCTGGGAACAACCCGCTGAGCCACGACATGATGCCACAACCCTGGGAACAACCCGCTGAGCCACGACATGATGCCACAACCCTGGGAACAACCCTCTGAGCCACGATCTCAGGATAGAGAACCATCAGTAGAAAGTGCCAAGTAATTAAGACAATATAGCATTGAAAGGAATCAGGATAAGAATTTGGGATGGGACTGAAGGATGGAATGGTGCCCAACCACTTGGAGGGTCGGGGATTGAACGACGACCTGCATGGAAGGAGACCGTCGCTATACCGTCCACCCCAAGTGGTTGGGCACACAGCGGGGAAGAAGCACGAGTGATTGACAATTGTGGGAGCAGCAGTGACGGTTGCCAAGGTACTGTGTCATGATGAAAAGTGTTGTCGATGGTTTCGTTTGGCCAAAGTGGCTGTGTGTGTGTGTGTGTGTACTCACCTAGTTGTACTTGCGGGGGTTGAGCTCTGGCTCTTTGGTCCCGCCTCTCAACTGTCAATCAACTGGTTTACATAATCCTGAGCCTACTGGGCTCTATCATATCTACATTTGAAACTGTGTATGGAGTCAGCCTCCACCACATCACTGCCTAATGCATTCCATTTGTTAAATACTCTGACACTGAAAAGTTCTTTCTAACCTCCCTCTGACTCAGTTGGGTACTCAGTTTTCACCTGTGTCCCCTTGTTCATGTTCCATCTGTGTTAAATAGTTTATCTTTATCTACCCCTGTCAATTCCTCTGAGAATTTTGTAAGTAGTGATCATGTCTCCGCTTACTCTTCTGTCTTCCACTGTCGTGAGGTGCATTTCGCGCAGCCTTTCCTCGTAAATTGTGCCTTTTTATTTCTGGGACTAGCCTAGTGGCTTACCTCTGAATTTTTTCAAGCTTCGTCTTGCGCTTGACAAAGTACAGGCTCCATGCTGGGGCCGCATACTCCAGGATTGGTCATACATATGTAGCATATATGACTGTCCCGGCGTCTTCAGGAAGAAGACGCCGGGAATCGAGCCCCGGTCAACAAGATTACGTGTACAGCGTGCTCTCCACTCAGCCACTAGCTTCTACTCTGTGTGCGGATTTTTGTGTGGGCTTCAGGAAACAGGTTTGGTGTTATATCAACTCCTAGATCTTTCCTCACTGCCTAGTTTCGTAATCTTACATTTTCTCGGGTTGAACTTTAGTAGCCATTTGTTGGACCATTCATTCAGTTTGTCTAGGTCATCATGTAGCCTCGTACTATCTTCCTCCGTCCTTATCCTTCTCATAATTTTTGCATCATTAGCAAACAATGTGAGGAACGATTCTATATCCTTCGGGAGATCATTTACATTTTTTTTGAGATATATACAAGAGTTGTTACATTCTTGTACAGCCACTAGTACGCGTACATATATCAGAAACAGTGCAGGCCAACGACTGAACCCTTTGAGACTCCACTGGATCCTTGTCAATCTGAGGTCCCACCACAGAATGTCCAACCACTTGAGGGTGGATGGTAGAGCGACGGTCTCGCGTTATGTAGGTCAGCGTTCAGTCCCCGACCGTCCAAGTGGTTGGGCACCATTCCTTTCCCCCGTCCCATCCCTACATTCCTGAACCTTATCCTGACCCCTTCCAAGTGCAATATAGTCGTGGTGGCGTTGCGTTTTCTTCTGATAATTCCCTTCCCCATTACAGAGTGGACGCTGGTGGCTGAGTGGAGAGCATGCTGGGCACGTAATCCTGTGCACCGGGGTTTTAGTCCCGGCGTCTGCGAGAAACAAAATAGACAGAGTTTCTTTCACCCTGATGCCCCTGTTACCTAGCAGTAAATTGGTTCCTGGGAGATAAAGTTGTTACGGGCTGCTTCTTTTGTGTGTGTGTGTGTGATTGATAAAAATAGTTAGTAGTTAGTAACAGCTGATCGATTGACAGTTAAGAGGCTGCCGAACGAGCAGTGCTCATCCCCCGCAAGCACAACTTGGTGAGTACAACTAGGTGAATACAGACCAGATGAAAAAACAAATCGTGTAGCCAATTACTGCCACTATATTATGAGGCAACAATTGAACAGTTTGTTAGCATATAAATTCGTCATTGCCTCTCACATTAGCAATGGTCTCATTGACACCAAATTGCAACTGCAAATTTCCAATGTTATTCCTCCCTCTCTTGAGCCTCTGCATCATTCTCCTAAGCCTCTGCATCACTATCTTGAGCTTCTCTCTCTAGAGAGAAGATCTCTATCTAGGAGATCTCTATCTTGATCACTCTCTTAAATCTCTGCATCACTCCGGTAAACCTCTGAATCACTCTCTTGAGCCTCTCCATCACTCTCTTGAGCCCCTGCATCCCTCTATTGAGCCTCTGCACCACTTTCCTGAGCCTCTGCATCACCCTCCTAAGCCTCTGCATCCCTCTTTTGAGCTACTGCATCACTTTCTTAAGCCTCTGCATCCCTGTCATGAGCCTTTGAATCTCTCTCTTGAGCTCCTGCATCCCTCTTATGAGCCTCTGCATCCCTCTCTTGAGCTTTTGCATCACACGCCTAAGCCTCTGTATCCCTCTCTTGAGCCTCTGCATCACTCTCTTAAGCCTCTGCATCCCTTCTTGAGCTATTGCATCCCCCTCTTGAGCCTCTGCATCCCTCTCTTGAGCCTCTGCATCCCTCTCTTAGGCCTCTGCATCACTCTATTAAGCTTCTGCATCACTCTCGTAAGCCTCTAAATCACTCTCTTTAGCCTCTGCATCCCACTCTTGAGCCTCTGCATCACTCTCTTCAACCTCTGCATCCCTCTCTTGAGCCTCTGCATCACTCTCTTAAGCCTCTGCATCACTCTCGTAAGCCTCTGCGTCACTCTCTTAAGCCTCAGCATCATTCCCGTAAACCTCTGAATCACTCTCTTGAGCCTCTCCATCACTCTCTTGAGCCTCTCCATCACTCTCCTGAGCCTCTGCATCACTCTCTTAAGCCTCTGCATCACTCTCGTAAGCCTCTGCATCACTCTCTTAAGCCTCTGCATCACTCCCTTAAACTTCTGAATCTCTCCCTTGACCCTCTCCATCGCTCTCTTGAGCCTCTGCATCACTCGCTTGAGCCTCTGCATCACCCTCTTAAGCCTCTGCATCCCTCTTTTGTGCCTCTGCATCACTTTCTTAAGCCTCTGCATCCCTTTCATGAGCCTTTGCATCTCTCTCTTGAACTCCTGCATCCCTCTTATAAGCCTCTGCATCACTCTCTTGAGCCTCTGCATGACTCACTTCAGCCTCTGCATCCCTCTCTTGAGCCTCTGCATCACTCTCTTAAGCCTCTGCATCCCTCTCCTGTGCCTCTGCATCCCTCACTTGAGCCTCTGCATCCCTCTATTATACCATTGCATCCCTCACTTGAGCCTCTGCATCCCTCTCTTGACCGTCTGCATCCCTCTCTTAAGCCTCTGCATCACTTTCTTAAGCCTCTGCATCACTCTCATTCGCCTCGGAATCACTCTCTTGAGCCTCTGCATCCCTCTATTGAGCCTCTGCATCACTCTCTTCAGCCTCTGCATCACTCTCTTCAGCCTCTGCATCACTCTCTTCAGCCTCTGCATCCCTCTCCTGAGCCTCTGCATCACTCTCTTCAGCCTATGCATCACTCTCCTTAAGCCTCTGCATCACTCTTTTAAGCCTCTGCATCATTCTCTTCAGCTTTTGCATCCCTCTCTTAAGCCTCTGCATCACTCTCTTGAGCCTCTGCATCCCTCTCTGCATCCCTCTCAGTATTTGGCATATTTTCGGTATAAAAAGTCGTAATTTCAAACTGCGAATACGTGCAGAGAGCCAGAATTTGGCCCCAAAATATGGCTCATGGGTCGAATTTGGTATGTTTTGGATATTTTGAAAACTGCAGAGGGGGGTTTAGGCAAAATGTAACCCATCGCCGCTCTCAGTATTTGGTATATTTTCGGTATAAAAATTCGTAATATCAAACTGCGAATACGTGCAGACAGCCAGAATTTGGCTCCAAAATATTGCTCAAACGTTGAATTTGAGTTGTTTGGGATATTTTCAAAACTGCAGGGGTGGGTTTTGGGAAAATGTGATCCATCGCCGCTTTCAGTAATTGGCATATTTTCGTTATAAAAAGTCGTAATTTCAAACTGCGAATACGTGCTAAGAGCCAGAATTTGGCTCCAAAATATTGCTCAAGCGTCAAATTTCGGATGTTTGGGATATTTTGAAAACTGCAGGGTGGGTATGAGCAAAATGAGACCCATCGCAGCTCACAGTAATTGGCATATTTTCGGCATAAAATTCGTAATTTCAAACGGCGAATACGTGCAGAGAGCCAGAATTTGGTTCCAAAAAATGGCTCAAGCGTGGAATTTGAGATGTTTGTGATAATTTGAAACTGCAGGGGGTGTTTGGGCAAAATGTGACCCATCGCCGCTCCCACTAATTGGCATATATTCGGTATAAAAAGTCGTAATTTCAAACAGCGAATTCGTGCAGAAAGCGAGAATTTGGCTCCAAAATATTGCTCAAGCGCCGAATTTGGGATGTTTGGGATATTTTGAAAACTGCAGGGGGGGTTTGGGCAAAATGTGACCCATCGCTGCTCTCAGTAATTGGCCTATTTTTGGTATAAAAAGTAATTTCAAACTGCGAATACGTGCAGAGAGCCAGAATTTGGCTCCAAAATATGGCTCAAGCGTCGAATCTGAAGTGTTTGGGATATTTTGAAAACTGCAGGGTGGGTTTGGGCAAAATGTGACCCATCGCCGCTCTCAGTAATTATCATTTTTCAGTGTAAAAATTCGTAATTTCAAACGGCGAATACGTGCAAAGAGTCAGAATTTGCCTTTAAAATATGGCTCAAGCGTCGAATTTGGGATGTTTGGGATATTTTGAAAACTTCAGGGGGGGTTTGGGCAAAATGTGACCCAACGCCGCTCTCAGTAATTGACATATTTTCGGTACAAAATTCGTAATTTCAAACTGCAAATACGTGCAGAGACCCAGAATTTGGCTGCAAAATATGGCTCAAGTGTCAAATTTGGGATGTTTGGATTATTTTGAAAACTGCAGTGAGGGGTTTGGGCAAAATGTGACCCATCGCCGCTCCCAGTAATTGTCATATATTCGGTATAAAAAGTATTAATTTCAAACTTCGAATACGTGCAAAGAGCAAGAATTTGGCTCCAAAATATTGCTCAAGCGTCGAATTTGGGATGTTTGGGATATTTGGAAAACTGCAGGGAGGGTTTGGGCAAAATGTGAATCATCGCAGCGTTCAATAATTGGCATATTTTTGGTATAAATAGTTGTAATTTCAAACTGCGAATACGTGCACTGAGCCAGAATTTGGCTCCAAAAATGGCTCAAGGGTCGAATTTGGGATGTTTGGGATATTTTGAAAAATGCAGGAGTGGGTTTGGGCAAAATGTGACCCATCGTCGCTTCCAGTATTTGGCATATTTTCGGTATAAAAAAGTCGTAATTTCAAACTGCGAATACGTGCAGAGAGCGAGAATTTGGCTCCAAAATATGGCTCAAGGGTCGAATTTAGGATGTTTGGGATATTTTGAAAACTGCAAAGGGGGGTGGGGGGGGGCAAAATGTGACTCTTCGCCGCTCCCACTAATTGGAATATATTCGGTATAAAAAGTCGTAATTTCAAACTGCGAATTCGTGCAGAAAGCGAGAATTTGGCTCCAAAATATTGCTCAAGCGCCGTATTTGGGATGTTTGGGATATTTTGAAAACTGCAGGGAGGGTTTGGGCAAAATGTGACGCATCGTAGCGTTCAGTAATTGGCATATTTTCGACATAAAAAGTTGTAATTTCAAACTGCGAATACGTGCAGAGAGCCAGAATTTGGCTAAAAAATATGGCTCAAGGGTCGAATTTAGGATGTTTGGGATATTTTGAAAACTGCAGAGGGGTTTGGGGAAAATGTGACCCTTTGCCGCTCTCAGTAATTGGCATATTTTCGGTATAAAAAGTCGTAATTTCAAAAGGAGAATACATGTAGTGAGCCAGAATTTGGCTCCAAAATCATAAAGCGAGGTTTTGTGTTATTTAGATCCTAGAAAAGAAATATAAAAATGTTGTTTCAAATACAAATGATAAAATCAATGTGTTTTCATTAGAATTAACTAAAATGTACCTGATTTTCCGTTTATATTACCGATGGAAGACGTACACGTAAGACCGCTCTAATCCGGCTGAAACGTCGATATATGCAATAAAAACAGAACTTCTCCCCTTTTCAATATCTTACTCAGTATTTTAACGAGAAACAAATAGTTGATTGAAAATGAAGTATTTAAGGTTAATTTCTAATCAATTATGTTTTTGAATAATTTTTATTCGTATATATAATGACAATAAACTGAAAATTCTCAGAAACATGGAAAAACGGCAAAATATTGCCGAATTCGATGATATTTTGTTTAAATCACTTAAAGAAAAAGGGGGATGATAAACGTCAAAATATTGCTAAATTTAATGATTTACAGTACAAAACAAAATGCAAGAAAACTTGCTTATAAATGCAATATTATGCTAAATTCTGAGATTTGCAGGCCAAATCACATATCGTGAGAAAACATGAAGTAGTATCGAAATATTGGTAAAAACGAATATATTTACGTTAAATCACACTACATGAAAAACGTGAGAAAATCTCTATTTTACCTGTAGGTAAAATAGTGATTTTACCTATAGGTAAAATCACTTTTTTGCACATATTCGTGCAGAGAGAACGAATTTTATGATTTGTGCTCTCTGCACGAATACGCGAAGAGAGCCAGAATTTGGCTTCAAAATATGGCTCAATGGTCGAATTTGAGATGTTTAGGATATTTTGAGAACTGCAGGGGGGGTTTGGAAAAAATGTGACCCATCTCCGCACTCAGTAATTGGCATATTTTCGTAATAAAAAGTCGTTATTTCAAACTACTTATACGTGCAGAGAGCTAGAAATTGGCTCCTTAATATGGTTCAAGCGTCGAATTTTGGATGTTTGGGATATTTTGAAATCTGCAAGGGGGGTTTTGGTGAAGGGCTGATTAGGTGGTGATGTGTTAGGAAGGTGGTGAAGGGTAGGGGAGGTGGAGACGGGTTGGGTGGTGATACGTAGGAAATATTGTGAAGGGTAGGGAAGTTAGTGGAGGGTAGTGAGGCTGGTGAAGGGTTGCTAAGGTGGTAAAATGTTGATAACGTGATGAAGGGAAGGGAATGGGTTGAAGTGTGGGGAAGGTGGTGGAAAGTAGGGAAGAGTTCCATCCACCCACAACCCTTCCCCTGCTCCACCCACAACCCTCCCCCAGCACCACCCAGAGTTCCCTCCACCAACAACCCTCCCCCATGCACCACCCAGAGTGCCCTCCACCCACAACCCTTCCCCTGCACCACCCAATTCCCCCACCCTTCTAACCCCTCCCCTCTCCCCATTCTCAATCACTCGGCCGCGAAATTTTAAATAACCTAAACACTTTCCCATTTCTCATATTGTTAAAACAGTGAAATATTTACCAATACCCGTTCCCCAAGATATGGTTTTATGTGCATGCAATGGAACACCGTCGAGGGCGGTCAGTTCCACCCTCGTGAAACAGCTGTACTTGTATTGCTAAACAGTTAATACTTCACATTAACATAAATGGTAGCATGTGCCCGGAGATCTGTGCATTCTAAAGGCTTTAGGCATAGTTTATATAATATCTCTGTCTTGAAATCCAACATTCGGCTTGTAACTCATTTTGTACATATGTACTACTCCATAAATATACTATTATTATTATTATAACGTTACGTACTCTTTACACATTAACATTCTCCACATAATGTATTAACGCCTGTTAATGCAGCTTTATTCCTTATGTTGCCCTTAGTCTTCTTATCCACCACCTAAACACTTTCCTATTTCTCATATTGTTAAAACAGTGAAATATTTACCTATACCCGTTCCCCAGGATATGGTTTTATGTACATGCAATGGAACACCGTCGCAATTTGAAATTACGACTTTTTATACCGAAAATATGCAAATTACTGAGAGCGGCGATACGTATAGGAGCATACGTACCGAAAACATGCCAATTACTGAAATCGGCCTTCATCACATTTTGCCCAAAACTTCCATGCAGTTTTCAAAATATCCCAAGCATCCCAAATTGGACACTTAAGCAATACTTTGGAGTAAAAATTCTCGCTCTCTGCACGTATTCGCAGTTTGAAATTACGACTTTTTATTCCGAATATATGCCCATTACTGAGAGCAGCGATGGGTCACATTTTGCCCAAACCCCGCAGCAGTTTTCAAAATATCACAAACATCCCAAATTCGACCCTTGAGCCATATTTTGGAGCCAAATTCTGGGTCTCTGCACGTATTCGCAGATTGAAATTACGAATTTTTATACAGAAAATATGCCAATTTCTGAAAGCGTCGACTGATCACTTTTTGCCCAAACCCTCCCTGCAGTTTTTAAAATATCCCAAACATCCTAAATTCGACGCTTGAGTCAACTTTTGGAGGCAAATTCTGGCTCTCTGCACGTAACCGCCGTTTGAAATTACGACTTTTTATTCCGAAAATATGCCAATTACTGAGAGCGGCGATGGGTCATATTTTGACCAAACCCACCCTGCAGTTTTCAAAATATCCAAAACACTACAAATTCGACGCTTGAGCCAAATTTTGGAGCCAAATTCTCGCTCTCTGCACTTATTTGCAGTTTGAAATTACGACTTTTTATACCGAAAATATGCCAATTTCTGAAATTTGCTATGGGTCACATTTTGACGAACCCCCCCCCCCCCCCCATCCCGGCAGTTTTCAAAATATCCCAAACATCCCAAATTTGACCTTGAGCAATATTTTGGAGCCAAATTCTGGCTCTGCACGTATTCGCAGTTTGAAATTACGACATATTATACCAATCATATGCCAATTACTGAAAGCGGCGATGTATCACATTTTGCCCAAACCCTCCCTGCAGTTTTCAAAATATCCCAAACATCCCAAATTCGACTATTGAGCCATATTTTAGAGCCCAATTTCTGGCTCTCTGCACGTATTTGCAGTTTGAAATTACGACTTCTTATACCGAAAACATGCCAATTACTGAAAGCGGCGATGGATCACATTTTGCCCAAACCCTCCCAGCAGTTTTCAAAATATCCCAAACATCCCAAATTTAACGCTTGAGCCATATTTTGGAGCCGAACTCTGGCTCTCTGCACGTATTCGCAGTTTGAAATTACGAATTTTATTCCGAAAATATGCCAATTACTGAGAGCGGCGATGGGTCACATTTTGCCCAAACCCACCCTGCAGTTTTGAAAATATCCCAAACATCCGAAATTCGACGCTTGAGCCATTTTTTGGAGCAAAATTCTGGCTTTCTGCACGTATTCGCAGTTTGAAATTACGACTTTTTATACAAAAAATATGCCAATAACTGAGAGCGGCGATGGGTCACATTTTGCCCAAACCCCCCTGCAGTTTTTAAAATATCCCAAACATCTCAAATACGACCCTTGAGCCATATTTTGGAGCCAAATTCTTGCTCTCGGCACGTATTCGCAGATTGAAATTACGACTTTTTTATACAGAAAATATGTTAATTACTGAAAGCGGCGATGGATCACATTTTGCCCAAATCCTCCCTGCGGTTATTAAAATATCCCAAACATCCGAAATTCGACGCTTGAACCATATTTTGGAGGCAAATTCTGCCTCTCTGCATGTAATAGCCGTTTGAAATTACGACTTTTTATACCGAAAATATGCCTATTACTAAAAGGGCGATTAATCACATATTGCCCAAACCCTCCCTGCAGTTTTCAAAATATCACAAACATCCCAAATTCGACGCTTAAGCCATATTTTGGAGCCACATTTTGGCTCTCTGCACGTATTCGTAGCTTGAAATTACCACATTTTATACCGAAAAAATGCCAATTACTGAAAGCGGCGATGGATCACATTTTAACCTAACCCCTCAGCAGTTTCCAAAATATCCCAAACATCTCAAATTCGACCCTTTAGCCATATTTTGGAGCCAAATTTTAGGTCTCTGCATGTATTTGCAATTTGATATTACGAACTTTTATACCGAAAATATGCCAAATACTGAGAGCGGCGATGGGTGACATTTTGCCCAAACCCAACCTGCAATTTTCAAAATATCACAAACAATCCAAATTCGACCCCTTGACCCATATTTTGGAGCTAAATTCTGGCTCTCTGCACGTATTCTCAGTTTGAAATTACGACTTTTTATACCGAAAAAAGGCCAATTACTGAAAGCGGCGATGGATCACATTTTGACCAAACCCTGCAGCAGTTTTCAAAATATCCCAAACACTCCAAATTCGACGCTTGAGCCATATTTTGGAGCCATATTCCTGCTCTGTGCACGTATTCGCAGTTTGAAACTACGACTTTTTATACCGAAATTATGCCAATTACTGAGAGAGGCGATGGGTCACATTTTGCCCAAAACCCCCCCTGCAGTTTTCAAAATATCCCAAACATCCCAAATTCGACCCTTAAACCATATTTAGGAGCCAAATTCTGGCTCTATTCCCGTATTCGCAATTTGAAATTACGACTTTTTATACCGAAAATATGCAAATTACTGAGTGCGGCGATACGTATAGGAGCATACGTACCGAAAACATGCCAATTACTGAAAGCGGCGATTCGTCACATTTTGCCCAAACGTTCCCTGCAGTTTTCAAAATATCCCAAACATCCCAAATTCGACGCTTAAACAATACTTTGGAGCAAAAATTCTCGCTCTCTTCATGTATTCGCAGTTTGAAATTACGACTTTTTATTCCGAATATATGCCAATTACTGGGAGCAGCGATGGGTCACATTTTGCCCAAACCCCGCAGCAGTTTTCAAAATATCACAAACATCCCAAATTCGACGCTTGAGCCATATTTTGGTGCCAAATTCTGGCTCTCTTCACGTATTCGGAGTTTGAAATTACGACTTTTTATTCCGAAAATATGCCAATTACTGAAAGCGGCGATATGTCACATTTTGCCCAAACACCCCTGCAGTTTTCAAAATATCCCAAACATTTCAAATTCGACCATTGAGCCCTATTTTGGAGCCAAATTTTGGCTCTCTGCATGTATTTGCAGTTTGATATTACGAATTTTTATACCGAAAATATGCCAAATACTAAGAGTGGCGATGGGTCACATTTTGGCCAAACCCACCCTGCAGTTTTCATAATAACCCAAACATCTCAAATGCGACCCTTGAGCTATATTTTGGAGCCAAATTCTGGCTCTCTGCACGTATTCGCTGTTTGAAATTACGAATTTTTATACAGATAATATGCCAATTATTGAGAGCGTCGACTGATCACATTTTGCCCAAACCCTCCCTGCAGTTTTTAAAATATCCCAAACAACCTAAATTCGACGCATGAGTTATATTTAAGAGGCAAATTCTGGCTCTCTGCACGTAATCGCCGTTTGAAATGACGATTTTCTTACCGAAAAAATGCCAATTACTGAGAGCGGCGATGGGTCACATTTTGCCCAAACCCACCTTGCAGTTTTGAAAATATCCCAAACATCCCAAATTCGACGCTTGAACCATGGTTTGGAGCCAAATTCTGGCTCTCTTCACGTATTCGAAGTTTGAAATTACAACTTTTTATACCGAAAATATGCCAATTACTGAGAGCGACGATGGGTCACATTTTGCCCAAACCCCCTGCAGTTTTCAAAATACCCCAAACATCTCAAATGCGACCCTTGAGCCATAATTTGGAGGCAAATTCTGGCTCTCTGGTTTGGGCAAAATGTGACACATCTCTGCTCCCAGAAATTATTCGGAATAAAAAGTCGTAATTTCAAACTGCGAATACGTGCAGAGAGCGATAATTTTTGCTCCAAAGTATTGCTTAAGCATCGAATTTGGGATGTTTGGGATATTTTGAAAACTGCAGGGAAGGTTTGTGCAAAATGTGACGAATCGCCGCTTTAAGTAATTAGCATGTTTTCGGTACGTATGCTCGTATACGTATCGCCGATCTCAGTAATTTGCATATTTTCAGTATAAAAAGGCGTAATTTAAAATTGTGAATAAGTGTAGAGAGCCATAATTTTACTCCAAAATATGGCTGAAGGGTCTAATTTGGAATGTTTTGAATATTTTGAAAACTGCAGGGGGGGATTGGGCAAAATTTGACCCATCGACGCTCTCAGTATTTGGCATATTTTCTGTATAATAATTCGTAATTTCAAACTGCGAATACGTGCAGAGAGCCAGAATTTGGCTCCAAAATATTGCTCAAGCGCCGTATTTGGGATGTTTGGGATATTTTGAAAACTGCAGGGAGGGTTTGGGCAAAATGTGACGCATCGTAGCGTTCAGTAATTGGCATATTTTCGACATAAAAAGTTGTAATTTCAAACTGCGAATACGTGCAGAGAGCCAGAATTTGGCTAAAAAATATGGCTCAAGGGTCGAATTTGGGATGTTTGGGATATTTTGAAAACTGCAGAGGGGTTTGGGGAAAATGTGACCCTTTGCCGCTCTCAGTAATTGGCATATTTTCGGTATAAAAAGTCGTAATTTCAAAAGGAGAATACATGTAGTGAGCCAGAATTTGGCTCCAAAATCATAAAGCGAGGTTTTGTGTTATTTAGATCCTAGAAAAGAAATATAAAAATGTTGTTTCAAATACAAATGATAAAATCAATGTGTTTTCATTAGAATTAACTAAAATGTACCTGATTTTCCGTTTATATTACCGATGGAAGACGTACACGTAAGACCGCTCTAATCCGGCTGAAACGTCGATATATGCAATAAAAACAGAACTTCTCCCCTTTTCAATATCTTACTCAGTATTTTAACGAGAAACAAATAGTTGATTGAAAATGAAGTATTTAAGGTTAATTTCTAATCAATTATGTTTTTGAATAATTTTTATTCGTATATATAATGACAATAAACTGAAAATTCTCAGAAACATGGAAAAACGGCAAAATATTGCCGAATTCGATGATATTTTGTTTAAATCACTTAAAGAAAAAGGGGGATGATAAACGTCAAAATATTGCTAAATTGAATGATTTACAGTACAAAACAAAATGCAAGAAAACTTGCTTATAAATGCAATATTATGCTAAATTCTGAGATTTGCAGGCCAAATCACATATCGTGAGAAAACATGAAGTAGTATCGAAATATTGGTAAAAACGAATATATTTACGTTAAATCACACTACATGAAAAACGTGAGAAAATCTCTATTTTACCTGTAGGTAAAATAGTGATTTTACCTATAGGTAAAATCACTTTTTTGCACATATTCGTGCAGAGAGAACGAATTTTATGATTTGTGCTCTCTGCACGAATACGTGAAGAGAGCCAGAATTTGGCTTCAAAATATGGCTCAATGGTCGAATTTGAGATGTTTAGGATATTTTGAGAACTGCAGGGGGGGTTTGGAAAAAATGTGACCCATCTCCGCACTCAGTAATTGGCATATTTTCGTAATAAAAAGTCGTTATTTCAAACTACTTATACGTGCAGAGAGCTAGAAATTGGCTCCTTAATATGGTTCAAGCGTCGAATTTTGGATGTTTGGGATATTTTGAAATCTGCAAGGGGGGTTTTGGTGAAGGGCTGATTAGGTGGTGATGTGTTAGGAAGGTGGTGAAGGGTAGGGGAGGTGGAGACGGGTTGGGTGGTGATACGTAGGAAATATTGTGAAGGGTAGGGAAGTTAGTGGAGGGTAGTGAGGCTGGTGAAGGGTTGCTAAGGTGGTAAAATGTTGATAACGTGATGAAGGGAAGGGAATGGGTTGAAGTGTGGGGAAGGTGGTGGAAAGTAGGGAAGAGTTCCATCCACCCACAACCCTTCCCCTGCTCCACCCACAACCCTCCCCCAGCACCACCCAGAGTTCCCTCCACCAACAACCCTCCCCCATGAACCACCCAGAGTGCCCTCCACCCACAACCCTTCCCCTGCACCACCCAATTCCCCCACCCTTCTAACCCCTCCCCTCTCCCCATTCTCAATCACTCGGCCGCGAAATTTTAAATAACCTAAACACTTTCCCATTTCTCATATTGTTAAAACAGTGAAATATTTACCAATACCCGTTCCCCAAGATATGGTTTTATGTGCATGCAATGGAACACCGTCGAGGGCGGTCAGTTCCACCCTCGTGAAACAGCTGTACTTGTATTGCTAAACAGTTAATACTTCACATTAATATAAATGGTAGCATGTGCCCGGAGATCTGTGCATTCTAAAGGCTTTAGGCATAGTTTATATAATATCTCTGTCTTGAAATCCAACATTCGGCTTGTAACTCATTTTGTACATATGTACTACTCCATATATATACTACTATTATTATTATAACGTTACGTACTCTTTACACATTAACATTCTCCACATAATGTATTAACGCCTGTTAATGCAGCTTTATTCCTTATGTTGCCCTTAGTCTTCTTATCCACCACCTAAACACTTTCCTATTTCTCATATTGTTAAAACAGTGAAATATTTACCTATACCCGTTCCCCAGGATATGGTTTTATGTACATGCAATGGAACACCGTCGCAATTTGAAATTACGACTTTTTATACCGAAAATATGCAAATTACTGAGAGCGGCGATACGTATAGGAGCATACGTACCGAAAACATGCCAATTACTGAAATCGGCCTTCATCACATTTTGCCCAAAACTTCCATGCAGTTTTCAAAATATCCCAAGCATCCCAAATTGGACACTTAAGCAATACTTTGGAGCAAAAATTCTCGCTCTCTGCACGTATTCGCAGTTTGAAATTACGACTTTTTATTCCGAATATATGCCCATTACTGAGAGCAGCGATGGGTCACATTTTGCCCAAACCCCGCAGCAGTTTTCAAAATATCACAAACATCCCAAATTCGACCCTTGAGCCATATTTTGGAGCCAAATTCTGGGTCTCTGCACGTATTCGCAGATTGAAATTACGAATTTTTATACAGAAAATATGCCAATTTCTGAAAGCGTCGACTGATCACTTTTTGCCCAAACCCTCCCTGCAGTTTTTAAAATATCCCAAACATCCTAAATTCGACGCTTGAGTCAACTTTTGGAGGCAAATTCTGGCTCTCTGCACGTAACCGCCGTTTGAAATTACGACTTTTTATTCCGAAAATATGCCAATTACTGAGAGCGGCGATGGGTCATATTTTGACCAAACCCACCCTGCAGTTTTCAAAATATCCAAAACACTACAAATTCGACGCTTGAGCCAAATTTTGGAGCCAAATTCTCGCTCTCTGCACTTATTTGCAGTGTGAAATTACGACTTTTTATACCGAAAATATGCCAATTTCTGAAATTTGCTATGGGTCACATTTTGACGAACCCCCCCCCCCATCCCGGCAGTTTTCAAAATATCCCAATCATCCCAAATTTGACCTTGAGCAATATTTTGGAGCCAAATTCTGGCTCTCTGCACGTATTCGCAGTTTGAAATTACGACATATTATACCAATCATATGCCAATTACTGAAAGCGGCGATGTATCACATTTTGCCCAAACCCTCCCTGCAGTTTTCAAAATATCCCAAACATCCCAAATTCGACTATTGAGCCATATTTTAGAGCCCAATTTCTGGCTATCTGCACGTATTTGCAGTTTGAAATTACGACTTCTTATACCGAAAACATGCCAATTACTGAAAGCGGCGATGGATCACATTTTGCCCAAACCCTCCCAGCAGTTTTCAAAATATCCCAAACATCCCAAATTTAACGCTTGAGCCATATTTTGGAGCCGAACTCTGGCTCTCTGCACGTATTCGCAGTTTGAAATTACGAATTTTATTCCGAAAATATGCCAATTACTGAGAGCGGCGATGGGTCACATTTTGCCCAAACCCACCCTGCAGTTTTGAAAATATCCCAAACATCCGAAATTCAACGCTTGAGCCATATTTTGGAGCAAAATTCTGGCTTTCTGCACGTATTCGCAGTTTGAAATTACGACTTTTTATACAAAAAATATGCCAATAACTGAGAGCGGCGATGGGTCACATTTTGCCCAAACCCCCCTGCAGTTTTTAAAATATCCCAAACATCTCAAATACGACCCTTGAGCCATATTTTGGAGCCAAATTCTTGCTCTCGGCACGTATTCGCAGATTGAAATTACGACTTTTTTATACAGAAAATATGTTAATTACTGAAAGCGGCGATGGATCACATTTTGCCCAAATCCTCCCTGCGGTTATTAAAATATCCCAAACATCCGAAATTCGACGCTTGAACCATATTTTGGAGGCAAATTCTGCCTCTCTGCATGTAATAGTCGTTTGAAATTACGACTTTTTATACCGAAAATATGCCTATTACTAAAAGGGCGATTAATCACATATTGCCCAAACCCTCCCTGCAGTTTTCAAAATATCACAAACATCCCAAATTCGACGCTTAAGCCATATTTTGGAGCCACATTTTGGCTCTCTGCACGTATTCGTAGCTTGAAATTACCATATTTTATACCGAAAAAATGCCAATTACTGAAAGCGGCGAAGGATCACATTTTAACCTAACCCCTCAGCAGTTTCCAAAATATCCCAAACATCTCAAATTCGACCCTTTAGCCATATTTTGGAGCCAAATTTTAGGTCTCTGCATGTATTTGCAATTTGATATTACGAACTTTTATACCGAAAATATGCCAAATACTGAGAGCGGCGATGGGTGACATTTTGCCCAAACCCAACCTGCAATTTTCAAAATATCACAAACAATCCAAATTCGACCCCTTGACCCATATTTTGGAGCTAAATTCTGGCTCTCTGCACGTATTCTCAGTTTGAAATTACGACTTTTTATACCGAAAAAAGGCCAATTACTGAAAGCGGCGATGGATCACATTTTGACCAAACCCTGCAGCAGTTTTCAAAATATCCCAAACACTCCAAATTCGACGCTTGAGCCATATTTTGGAGCCATATTCCTGCTCTGTGCACGTATTCGCAGTTTGAAACTACGACTTTTTATACCGAAATTATGCCAATTACTGAGAGAGGCGATGGGTCACATTTTGCCCAAAACCCCCCCTGCAGTTTTCAAAATATCCCAAACATCCCAAATTCGACCCTTAAACCATATTTTGGAGCCAAATTCTGGCTCTATTCCCGTATTCGCAATTTGAAATTACGACTTTTTATACCGAAAATATGCAAATTACTGAGTGCGGCGATACGTATAGGAGCATACGTACCGAAAACATGCCAATTACTGAAAGCGGCGATTCGTCACATTTTGCCCAAACGTTCCCTGCAGTTTTCAAAATATCCCAAACATCCCAAATTCGACGCTTAAACAATACTTTGGAGCAAAAATTCTCGCTCTCTTCATGTATTCGCAGTTTGAAATTACGACTTTTTATTCCGAATATATGCCAATTACTGGGAGCAGCGATGGGTCACATTTTGCCCAAACCCCGCAGCAGTTTTCAAAATATCACAAACATCCCAAATTCGACGCTTGAGCCATATTTTGGTGCCAAATTCTGGCTCTCTTCACGTATTCGGAGTTTGAAATTACGACTTTTTATTCCGAAAATATGCCAATTACTGAAAGCGGCGATATGTCACATTTTGCCCAAACACCCCTGCAGTTTTCAAAATATCCCAAACATTTCAAATTCGACCATTGAGCCCTATTTTGGAGCCAAATTTTGGCTCTCTGCATGTATTTGCAGTTTGAAATTACGAATTTTTATACCGAAAATATGCCAAATACTAAGAGCGGCGATGGGTCACATTTTGGCCAAACCCACCCTGCAGTTTTCATAATAACCCAAACATCTCAAATGCGACCCTTGAGCTATATTTTGGAGCCAAATTCTGGCTCTCTGCACGTATTCGCTGTTTGAAATTACGAATTTTTATACAGATAATATGCCAATTATTGAGAGCGTCGACTGATCACATTTTGCCCAAACCCTCCCTGCAGTTTTTAAAATATCCCAAACAACCTAAATTCGACGCATGAGTTATATTTAAGAGGCAAATTCTGGCTCTCTGCACGTAATCGCCGTTTGAAATGACGATTTTCATACCGAAAAAATGCCAATTACTGAGAGCGGCGATGGGTCACATTTTGCCCAACCCACCTGGCAGTTTTGAAAATATCCCAAACATCCCAAATTCGACGCTTGAGCCATGGTTTGGAGCCAAATTCTGGCTCTCTTCACGTATTCGCAGTTTGAAATTACAACTTTTTATACCGAAAATATGCCAATTACAGAGAGCGACGATGGGTCACATTTTGCCCAAACCCCCCTGCAGTTTTCAAAATACCCCAAACATCTCAAATGCGACCCTTGAGCCATAATTTGGAGGCAAATTCTGGCTCTCTGGTTTGGGCAAAATGTGACACATCTCTGCTCCCAGAAATTATTCGGAATAAAAAGTCGTAATTTCAAACTGCGAATACGTGCAGAGAGCGAGAATTTTTGCTCCAAAGTATTGCTTAAGCATCGAATTTGGGATGTTTGGGATATTTTGAAAACTGCAGGGAGGGTTTGGGCAAAATGTGACGAATCGCCGCTTTCAGTAATTAGCATGTTTTCGGTACGTATGCTCGTATACGTATCGCCGATCTCAGTAATTTGCATATTTTCAGTATAAAAAGACGTAATTTAAAATTGTGAATAAGTGTAGAGAGCCATAATTTTACTCCAAAATATGGCTGAAGGGTCTAATTTGGAATGTTTTGAATATTTTGAAAACTGCAGGGGGGGATTGGGCAAAATTTGACCCATCGACGCTCTCAGTATTTGGCATATTTTCTGTATAATAATTCGTAATTTCAAACTGCGAATACGTGCAGAGAGCCAGAATTTGGCTCCAAAATATTGCTCAAGAGTCAAATTTGGGATGTTTGGGATATTTTGAAAACTGCAGGGGGGGGGGGGGAGGTTTCGGCAAAATGTGATACATAGTTAATCTCAGTAATTGGCATATTACTATAAAAGGGGATGATAAACGTCAAAATATTGATAAATACGTTGATTTTTAGTACGAAACAAAATGCAAGAAAACTTGCTTAAAAATACAATATTATGCTTAATTCTGAGACTTGAAGTCCAAATCACATATCGTGAGAAAACATGAAGTAGTATCGAAATATTGGTAAAAACGCATATATTTACGTAAATTCACACTATATGAAAAACGTGAAAAAAATCGCTATATTACCAAATTTGAGGATTTTAACTTCAAATCATATAGCGAGGTTTCGTATTATTTAAATCCTAGAAAAGACATGTAAAAATGTAGTTTCAAATAAAAATGATAAAAATCAATGTGTTTTCATTAGAATTACTTAAAATGTTCCTGATTTTCCGTTTATATTACCGATGGAAGATGTATACGTAAAACCGCTCTAATCCGGTTGAAACGTCGATATATGCAATAGAAACAGAACTTCTCCCCTTTTAAATATCTTACTCAGTATTTTAACGAGAAACAAATAGTTGATTGAAAATGAAGTATTTCAGGTTAATTTCTAATCAATTATGTGTTTGCATAATTTTTATTCGTATATATAACGAATTAACAACAATAAACTGAAAATTCTCAAAAACGTGGAAAAACGGCAAAATATTGCCTAATTCTATGATATTTTTTTTAAATCACATAAAGAAAAAGGGGGATGATAAACGTCAAAATATTGCTAAATTCAATGATTTTTAGTACAAAACAAAATGCAAGGAACCTTGCTTAAAAATGCAAAATTTGCGGAATTCTGAAATTTGAAGGCCAAATCCTATATCGTGAGAAAACATAAAGTAGTATCGAAATATTTGTAAAACGAATATATTAACGTAAATCACACTACATGAAAAACATGAAAAGAATCGCTATATTACCAAATTTGAGGATTTTAACTTCAAATCATAAAACGAGGTTTCGTATTATTTAGATCCTAGTAAAGACATATAAAAATGTTGTTTCCAATACAACTGATAAAAATCAATGTGTTTTCATGAGAATTACCTAAAATGTTCCTGATTTTCCGTTTATATTACCGATGGAAGATGTATACGTAAAACCGCTCTAATCCGGTTGAAACGTCGATATATGCAATAGAAACAGAACTTCTCCCCTTTTAAATATCTTACTCAGTATTTTAACGAGAAACAAATAGTTGATTGAAAATGAAGTATTTAAGGTTAATTTCTAATCAATTATGTGTTTGCATAATTTTTATTCGTATATATAATGAATTAATAACAATAAACTGAAAATTCTTAAAAACGTAGAAAAACGGCAAAATATTGCCTAATTCGATGATATTTTGTTTAAATCACATAAACAAAAAGGGGATGATAAACATCAAATATTGCTAAATTCAATGATTTTTAGTACAAAACAAAATCCAAGAAAACTTGCTTAAAAATGCAAAATTATGCGAAATTCTGTGATTTGAAGGCCAAATCACATATCGTGAGAAAACATGAAGTAGTATTGAAATATTGGTACAAACGAATATAAATTTACGTTAAATCACACTTCGTGAAAAAGGTGAAAAAAAGTCACTATATTACCAAATATGATGATTTTAACTTCAAATAAAAAAGCGAGGTTTCGTATTATTTAGATCCTACAAAAGACGTATAAAAATGTTGTTTCCAATACAAATGATAAAAATCAATGTGTTTTCATTAGAATTAACTAAAATGTTCCTGATTTTCCGTTTATATTACCGATGGAAGATGTACACGTAAAACCGCTCTAATCCGGCTGAAACGTCGATATATGCAATAAAAACAGAACTTCTCGCTTTTTCAAAATCTTACTCAGTTTTTTAACGAGAAACAAACAGTTGATTGAAAATGAAGTATTTAATGTTAATTTCGAATCAATTATGTGTTTGCATCATTTTTATCGTATATATATTGAATTAATAACAATAAACTGAAAATTCACAAAAACGTGGAAAAACTGCAAAATATTGCATAATTCGATGATATTTTGTTTAAGTCACATAAAGGAAAAGAGGATCTAAATAATACGAAGCCTCGCTTTATGATTTGAAGTAAAATCCTCAAATTTGGTAATATAGCCATTTTTTTCATGTAGTGTAATTTACGTTAATATATTCGTTTTTACCAATATTTCGATAGTACTTTATGTTTTCTCACGATATAGGATTTGCCCTTCAAATATCAGAATTTCGCAAAGTTTGCATTTTTAAGCAAGTTTCTTGCATTTTGTTTTGTACTATAAATCATTCAATTTAGAAATATTTCGACGTTTATCATCCCCCTTTTTCTTTATGTGATTTAAACAAAATCTCATCGAATTAGGCAATATTTTGCCGTTTTTCAACGTTTTTGAGAATTTTCAGTTTATTGTTATTAATTCATTATATATACGAATAAAAATTATGCAAACACATAATTGATTAGAAATTACCCTTAAATACTTCATTTTCAATCAACTATTTGTTTCTCGTTAAAATATTGAGTATGATATTTAAAAGGGAAGAAGTTCTGTTTCTATTGCATATATCAAGGTTTCAGCCGGAAAATATGACTCAAGCGTCGAATTTGGGATGACTGGGATATTTTAAAACCTGCAGGGAGGGTTTGGGCAAAATGTGATCTATCGCCGCTTTCAGTAATATGCATATTTTCTGTATAAACAGTCGTAATTTCAAACTGCGAATACGCGCAGAGAGCCAGAATTTATCTCCAAAATAATGGTTCAAGGGTCGAATTTGAGATGTTTAGAAAATTTTGGAAACTGCTGGGGGGTTTGGGCAAAATGTGACCCATCGCTGCTCTCAGAATTTTGCATATATTCGGTATAAAAAGTCGTAATTTCAAACGGCGAATACATGTAGAGAGCCAGAATTTGACTCCAAAATATGGCTCAATCGTCGAATTTGGGATGTTTGGGATATTTTGAAAACTTCAGGGAGGTTTTGGGCAAAATGTGACCCATCTCTGCTCTCAGTAAATGGCATATTTTCGGTATAAAAAGTCGTAATTTCAAACTGCGAATACGTGCAGAGAGCCAGAATTTGGCCCCAAAATATGGCTCAAGGGTCGAATTTGGGATGTTTTGGATATTTTGAAAACTGCAGAGGGGGTTTGGGCAAAATGTAACCAATCGCCTCTCTCGGTATTTGGTATATTTTCGGTATAAAAATTCGTAATATCAAATTGCGAATACGTGCAGACAGCCAGAATTTGGCTCCAAAATATTGCTCAAACGTTGAATTTGGGTTGTTTGGGATATTTTCAAAACTGCAGGGGTGGGTTTTGACAAAATGTGATCCATCGCCGCTTTCAGTAATTGGCATATTTTCGGTATAAAAAGTCGTAATTTCAAACTGCGAATACGTGCTAAGAGCCAGAATTTGGCTCCAAAATATTGCTCAAGCGTCAAATTTCGGATGTTTGGGATATTTTGAAAACTGCAGGGTGGGTTTGGGTAAAATATGACCCATCGGCGATCTCAGTAATTGGCATATTTACGGTATAAAATACGTAATTTCAAACTGCTAATAAGTGTAGAGAGTTAGAATTTGGCTCCAAAATATGGCTCAAGCGCCGAATTTGAAGTGTTTGGGATATTTTGAAAACTGCACGGTGGGTTTGGGCAAAATGTGACCCATCGCAGCTCACAGTAATTGGCATATTTTCGGCATAAAATTCGTAATTTCAAACGGCGAATACGTGCAGAGAGCCAGAATTTGGTTCCAAAATATGGCTCAAGCATGGAATTTGAGATGTTTGTGATAATTTGAAACTGCAGAGGGTGTTTGGGCAAAATGTGACCCATCGCCGCTCCCACTAATTGGCATATATTCGGTATAAAAAGTCGTAATTTCAAACTGCGAATTCGTGCAGAAAGCGAGAATTTGGCTCCAAAATATTGCTCAAGCGCCGTATTTGGGATGTTTGGGATATTTTGAAAACTGCAGGGAGGGTTTGGGCAAAATATGACGCATAGTAGCGTTCAGTAATTGGCATTTTTTCGATATAAAAAGTTGTAATTTCAAACTGCGAATACGTGCAGAGAGTCAGAATTTGGCTAAAAAATATGGCTCAAGGGTCGAATTTGGGATGTTTGGGATATTTTGAAAACTGCAGAGGGGTTTGGGGAAAATGTGACCCTTTGCCGCTCTCAGTAATTGGCATATTTTCGGTATAAAAAGTCGTAATTTCAAAAGGAGAATACATGTAGAGAGCCAGAATTTGGCTCCAAAATCATAAAGCGAGGTTTTGTATTATTTAAATCCTAGAGAAGAAATAGTAAAATGTTGTTTCAAATACAAAAGATAAAATCAATGTGTTTTCATTAGAATTAACTAAAATGTACCTGATTTTCCGTTTATATTACCAATTTAAGATGTACACGTAAAACCGCTCTAATTCGGCTGAAATGTCGATATATGCAATAAAAACAGAACTTCTCCCCTTTTCAATGTTTTACTCAGTATTTTAACGAGAAACAAATAGTTGTTTGAAAATGAAGTATTTAAGGTGCAAACACATAATCAGTTATGTGTTTGCATCATTTTTATCGAATATTTAATGAATTATTAACAATAAACTGAAAATTCTCAAAAACGTGGAAAAACGGCAAAATATTACCTAATTCGATTATATTTTGTTTATATCACATAAAGGAAAAGGGGATGATAAACGTCAAAATATTGCTAAATTCGATGATTTTTAGTACGAAACAAAACGCAAGAAAACTTGTTTAAAAAGCAATATTATGCGAGATTCTGAGATTTGAAGGCCAAATCACATATTGTGAGAAAACATAAAGTAGTATCGAAATATTGGTTAAACGAATATATTTACGTAAAATCCCACTACGTGAAAAAAGTCACTATTTTACCAAATTTGAGGAATTAACTTCAAATCATAAGGCGAGGTTTCGTATTATTTAGATCCAAGAAAAGACATATGACAATGTTGTTTCCGATACAAATTAAAAAAATCAATGTGTTTGCATTAGAATTAACTAAAATGTTCCTGATTTTTCGTTTATATTACCGTTGGAAGATGTACACGTAAAACCGCTCTAATCCGGCAGAAACGTTGATATATGCAATAAAAACAGAACTTCTCCCCTTTACAATATTTTACTCAGTATTTTAACGAGAAACAAATAGTTGTTTGAAAATGAAGTATATAAAAACCTAATCAGTTATGTGTTTGCATCATTTTCATCGTATATTTAATGAATTAATAACAATAAACTGAAAATTCGAAAAAACGTGGAAAAACGGCAAAATATTCCCTAATTCGATTATATTTTGTTTATATCACATAAAGGAAAAGGGGATGATAAACGTCAAAATATTGCTAAATTCGATGATTTTTAATATGAAACAAAATGCAAGAAAACTTGTTTAAAAAGCAATATTATACGAGATTCTGAGATTTGAAGACCAAATCACATATTGTGAGAAAACCTGAAGTAGTATCGAAATATTGGTAAAAACGAATATACTTACGTAAAATCACACTACATGAAAAACGTGAAAAAATCACTATTTTACGTAATTTGAGGATTTTATCTTTAAATCATAAGGCGAGGTTTCGTATTATTTAGATCCAAGAAAAGACATATGACAATGTTGTTTCCAATGCAAATGATAAAAATCAGAACTTCTCCCCTTTTCAATATCTTACTCAGTATTTTAACGAGAAACAAATAGTTGATTGAAAATGAAGTATTTAAGGTTAATTTCTAATCAATTATGTGTTTGAATAATTTTTATTCGTATATATAATGAATTAATAACAATAAACTGAAAATTCTCAGAAAAGTGGAAAAACGGCAAAATATTGCCGAATTCGATGATATTTTGTTTAAATCACTTAAAGAAAATGGGGGATGATAAACGTCAAAATATTGCTAAATTGAATGATTTACAGTACAAAACAAAATGCAAGAAAACTTGCTTAAGAATGCAAAATTTGCGAAATTTTGAGATTTGAAGGCCAAATCACATATCGTGAGAAAACATGAAGTAGTATCGAAATATTGGTAAAAACGAATATATATATACCTAAAATCACACTACATGAATAACGTGAAAAAAGTCACTATATTACCATATTTGAGGATTTTAACTTCAAATCATAGAGCGAGATTTTGTATTATTTAGATCCAATAAAAGACATATGACAATGTTGTTTCAAATACAAATGATAAAAATCAATGTTTTTTCATTAGATTTAACTAAAACGTTCCTGATTTTCCGTTTATATTACCGATTGAAGATGTACATGTTAAACCGTTCTAATCCGGCCGAAACGTCGATATATGCAATAAATACAGAACTTCTCCCCTTTTAAATATCTTACTCAGTATTTTAACGAGTAACAAATATATGATTGAAATGAAGTATTTAAGGTTATTTTCTGATCAATTATGTGTTTGCATAACTTTTATCGTATATTTAATGAATTAATAACAATAAACTGAAAATTCACAAAAACGTGGAAAAACGGCAAAATATTGCCTAATTCGATGATATTTTATTTAAATCACATAAAGGAAAATATGATGATAAACGTCAAAATATCTGAATTCGATGATTTTTAGTACGAAACAAAATGCAAGAAAACTTGCTTAAAATGCAATATTATGCGAAAATCTGAGATATGAAGGCCAAATCACATATCGTGATACTACATGAAATAGTATCGACATATTGGTAAAAATTAATATATTTACGTAATATCAAACTACATGAAAAACGTGAAAAATTCAATATTATACCAAAATTGGGGATTTTAACTTCGTATCATAAAGCGACGTTTCGTATTTTTTAGACCCTAGAAATGGCGTATAAAGATGTTGCTTCCAATACAAATGACAAAAATCAATGTGTTTTCATTAAAATTAACTAAAATGTTCCTGATTTTCGGTTTATATTACCGATTGAAGATGTACACGTAAAACCGTTCTAATCCGGCTGAAACGTCGATATATGCAATAAAAACAGAACTTCTCAAGTTTTCAATATCTTACTCAGTATTTTAACGAGAAACAAATAGATGATTGAAAATGAAGTATTTAAGGTTATTTTCTGATCAATTATGTGTTTGCATAATTTTTATCGTATATATAATGAATAATAATAATAAACTGAAAATTCACAAAAACGTAGAAAACGGCCTAATTCGATGATATTTTGTTTAAATCACATAAAGGAAAAGGGGATGATAAAGGTCAAAATATTGCTAAATTTGATGATTTTTAGTGCAAAACAAAATGCAAGAAAACTTGCTTAAAAATGCAAAATTTGCGAAATTCTGAGATTTGAAGTCCAAATCACATATCGTGAGAAAACATGTAGTAGTATCGAAATATTGGTAAAAACGAATATATATACCTAAAATCACACTACATGAATAAAGTGAAAAAAGTCACTATATTACCATATGTGAGGATTTTAACTTCAAATCATAGAGCGAGGTTTCGTATGATTTAGATCGAAGAAAAGACATGAAAATGTTGTTTCAAATACAAATGATAAAAATCAATGTGTTTTCATTAGAATTAACTAAAATGTTCCTAATTTTCCGTTTATATTACCGATGGAAGATGTACACGTAAAACCGCTCTAATCCGGCTGAAACGTCGATATATTCAATAAAAACAGAACTTCTCCCCTTTTCAATATCCTACTCACTATTTTAACGAAAAACAAATAGTTGATGGAAAATGAAGTGTTTAAAGTTTATTTCTTATCAATTATGTGTTTGAATAATTCTTATCGTATATTTAATGAATTAATAACAATAAACTGAAAATTCACAAAAACATGGAAAAACAGCAAAATATTGCCTAATTCGATGATATTTTGTTTATATCACATAAAGGAAAAGAGGATGATAAACGTCAAAATATTGCTGAATTCGATGATTTTTAGTACGAAACAAAATGCAAGAAAACTTGCTTAAAATGCAATATTATGCGAAAATCTGAGATTTGAAGGCCAAATCACATATCGTGATACTACATGAAATAGTATCGAAATATTGGTAAAAATGAATATATTTACTTAACACTTTCGTGCTCTCGGCGCTCAAAAAAAAAAAAATACCCCAGATGCTTTCGGCACTTGGCGCGCCTACGCGGTAAGACCGAAAAAGTGTACACTCTTTTGACTGTCCTGACAATAATTGAAGGCGCACGTATTTAAATTTGGTATCACTGTGTTCACAATGAAATTGTCTATTAGAGCATACCTATAAAATGCGGCCCAAGCATAAGGAGTATCAACACCAAATAAAAAACTATGCAGATCACTCGCCTAGAGCGCCAAACAGCAACAAAATGTTTCCACTCTCTTAATGGTTGCGAAGCCTACTGTTGTCCTACGTCGCTAATTTTGGTATCATTGGAATCGCAATAAAATTCTCTACACGGACATATGCATATGATTGTTTAATATAGGTAATTGCCCACCCGTAAGAGTGTGTGAAGTGGAGAGTAGTTAGCCGCGAGCGCACTGGCGAAAACACAGGGGAAAAATCATGCTTGGAAAGATTATACGTTTCCTGACCCTACTTTTCTATGTACGTATTTCTGTTTTATACCAATGTGTTCGCAATAAAATTTTCTATAAGATGAAATGTATAACATTTGTACAAAGCATGTGTAAGAGAAGCGCCAAATATAGAACCACGTCGATCAGTATGCGTTCGCGGCAGAAACGAACGCATTGTTTTTGTTCGTTTGATGTTTGTCATGTTTATACTTGTTGAAATATTTTATAATTTATATGACAGTGATCGCAGTAAAATTCCCTACACAGACATATACATAACACATACAAATATTTCCCACATGTTGGATATATCAACGGCTAAAGGGAACCCACTCTGCCACACGCTCGCCACACCCCCAAACATACTTTGTGTATTTTTTTTTTTTACTCATAGAAGTTTATGTGATATAATATTCATTCTGGTACCAAAAAAATCGCAAATAAATTCTCTACAAAACGTATATAATCTGAGAGTATCCCCATCCATTTCGGTTAAAAAATGGAATTTATAGAAATATTTTTTCGATGGACGAGAAAAGTAGGCTGTTATGCGGAATCGTAAGAAAAAACGGCGACGAGTTATCTCTAATCTAAAGCGCGAAAGTGGTAATATCAAACTACATGAAAAGCGTGAAAAAAGTAATTATTATACCAAATTTGAGGATTTTAACTTTGAATCATAGAGCGACGTTTCGTTTTTTTTTAAACCATAGAAAAGACGTATAAAGATATTGCTTCCAATATAAGTGATAAAAATCAATGTGTTTTCATTAAAATTAACTAAAATGTTCCTGATTTTCGGTTTATATTACCGATGGAAGATGTATACGTAAAACCGTTCTACTCCGGCTGAAACGTCGATATATGCAATAAAAACAGAAATTCTCCCCTATTAAATATCTTACTCAGTATTTTTACAAGAAACAAATATATGATTAAAAATGAAGTATTTAAGGTTATTTTCTGATCAATTATGTGTTTGCATAATTTTTCTCGTATATTTATTGAAATAATAACAATAAACTGAAAATTCACAAAAACGTGGAAAAACGGTAAATATTGCCTAACTCGATGATATTTTGTTTAAATCACATAAAGGAAAAGGAGATGATAAAGGTCAAAATATTGCTAAGTTCGATGATTTTTAGTACAAAACAAAATGCAAGAAAACTTGCTTAAAAATGCAAAATTTGCGAAATTCTGAGATTTGAAGGCCAAATCACATATCGTGAGAAAACATGATGTAGTATCGAAATATTGGTAAAAACGAATATACATATTTTAAATCACACTACATGAATAACGTGAAAAAAGTCACTATATTACCATATTTGAGGATTTTAACTTTAAATCATAGAGCGAGGTTTCGTATGATTTAGATCCAAGAAAAGACATGACAATGTTGTTTCAAATACAAATGATTAAAATCAATGTGTTTTCATTAGAATTAACTAAAATGTTCCTGATTTTCCGTTTATATTACCGATGGAAGAGGTACACGTAAAACCGCTCTAATCCGGCTGAAACATCGATATATGCAATAAAAACAGAACTTCTCCCCTTTTCAATATCTTGCTCAGTATTTTAACGAGAAACAAATAGTTGATTGAAAATGAAGTGTTTAAGGTTAATTTCTAATCAATTATGTGTTTGCATCATTTTTATCGTATATTTAATGGATTAATAACAATAAACTGAAAATTCACAAAAACGTAGAAAAACAGCAAAAAATTGCCTAATTCGATGATATTTTGGTTATATCACATAAAGGAAAAGAGGATGATAAACGTCAAAATATTGCTGAATTCGATGATTTTTAGTACGAAACAAAATGCAAGAAAACTTGCTTAAAATGCAATATTATTCGAAAATCTGAGATTTGAAGGCCAAATAACATATCGTGATACTACATGAAATAGTATCGAAATATTCCTAATAATGAATATATTTATGTAATATCAAACTACATGAAAAACGTGAAAAAAGTCATTATTATACCAAATTTGAGGATTTTAACTTCGAATCATAAAGCGACGTTTCGTATTTTTTAGACTTTAGAAAAGACGTATAAAGATGTTGCTTCCAATACAAATGACAAAAATCAATGTGTTTTCATTAAAATTAACTAAAATGTTCCTGATTTTCGGTTTATATTACCGATGGAAGATGTATACGTAAAACCGTTCTACTCCGGCTGAAACGTCGATATTTGATATGTTATTTTTTTTTAAATATTTTCGTCGATTTTCGATATGTTATTTGGCTGTTCAAATCTCAGATATACACGTATTTGCAGTTTGAAATTACGACTTTTTATACCGAAAACATGCCAATTACTGAAAGTAGCGATGGATTACATTTTGCCTAAACCCTCCTTGCAGCTATCAAAATATCCCAAACATCCCAAATTCGAAGCTTGAGCCACATTTAGGAGCCAAATTCTCGCTCTCTGCACTTATTCGCAGTTTGAAATTGCGAATTTTTATACCGAAATTATGCCAATTACTTAGAGCATCGATGGGTCACACTTTGCCCAAAACCCCCCTTGCAGTTTTCAAAATATCCCTAACATCCAAAATTCGACGCTTGAACCATATTTAGGAGCCAATTTCTGGCTCTCTGCACGTATAAGTTTTTTGAAATAACGACTTTTTATTACGAAAATATGCCAATTACTGAGTGCGGAGATGGGTCACATTTTTTCCAAACCCCCCTGCAGTTCTCAAAATATCCTAAACATCTCAAATTCGACCATTGAGCCATATTTTGAAGCCAAATTCAGGCTCTCTTCACGTATTCGTGCAGAGAGCACGAATCATAAAATTCGTTCTCTCTGCACGAATATGTGCAAAAAGTGACTTTACTTATAGGTAAAATCACTATTTTACCTACAGGTAAAATAGAAATTTTCCAACGTTTTTCATGTAGTGTGATTTACCGTAAATATATTCGTTTTTACCAATATTTCGATACTACTTCATTTTTTCTCACGATATGTGATTTGGCCTTCAAATCTCAGAATTTAGCATAATATTGCATTTATAAGCAAGTTTTCTTGCATTTTGTTTTGTACTGTAAATCATTCAATTTAGCAATATTTTGACGTTTATCATCCCCCTTTTTCTTTAAGTGATTTAAACAAAATATCATCGAATTCGGCAATATTTCGCCGTTTTTCCACGTTTCTGAGAATTTTCAGTTTATTGTTATTAATTCATTATATATACGAATAAAAATTATTCAAACACATAATTGATTAGAAATTAACCTTAAATACTTCATTTTCAATCAACTATTTGTTTCTCGTTAAAATACTGAGTAAGATATTGAAAAGGGGAGAAGTTCTGTTTTTATTGCATATATCGACGTTTCAGCCGGATTAGAGCGGTCTTACGTGTACGTCTTCCATCGGTAATATAAACGGAAAATCAGGAGCATTTTAGTTAATTCTAATGAAAACATATTGATTTTTATCATTATTATTGGAAACAACATTTTCATGTTTCTTTTCTTGGATCTAAATAATACGAAACCTCGCTTTATGATTTGAATTTAAAATATTCAAATTTGGTAAAATAGTGACTTTCTCACCTTTTTCACTTAGTGTGGTTTACGTAAATATATACGTTTTTACCAATATTTTGATACTACTTCATGTTTTCTCACGATATGTGATTAGGCCTTCACATCTAAGAATTTCGCATAATATTGCTTTTTTAAGCAAGTTTTCTTGCATATTGTTTTGTACTAAAAATTATTGAATTTTGCAATATTTTGACGTTTATCATCCCCTTTTCCTTTATGTGATTTAAACAAAATATCATCGAATTAGGTAATATTTTGCTTTCATTATATATGTATGATAAAAATTTTGTAAACACATAATTGATTAGAAATTAACCTTAAATACTTCATAATCAATTAACTATTTGTTTCTCGTTAAAATACTTAGTAAGGTTTTGAAAAGGGGAGAAGCTCTATTTTTATTGCATATATCGACGTTTCAGCCGGATTAAAGCCGTTTTACGTGTACATCTTCCATCGGTAATATAAACGGAAAATCAGGAACAATTTAGTAATTCTAATGCAAACACATTGTTTTTTATCATTTGCATCGGAAACAACATTGTCATATGTCTTTTCATGGATCTAAATAATACGAAAACTCGCCTTATGATTTAAAGATAAAATCCTCAAATTTGGTAAAATAGTGATTTTTTTCACGTTTTTCATGTAGTATGATTTTACGTAAATATATTCGTTTTTACCAATATTTCGATACTACTTCAGGTTTTCTCACAATATGTGATTTGGTCTTCAAATCTCAGAATCTCGCATAATATTGCTTTTTAAACAAGTTTTCTTGCATTTTGTTTCATATTAAAAATCATCGAATTTAGCAATATTTTGACGTTTATCATCCCCTTTTCCTTTATGTGATATAAACAAAATATAATCGAATTAGGTAATATTCGATTAGGTAAAGCGAGAAGTTCTGTTTTTATTGCATATATTGACGTTTCAGCCGGATTAGAGCGGTTTCACGTGTCCATCGTCCATCGGTAATATAAACGGAAAATCAGGAACATTTTAGTTAATTCTAATGAAAACACATTGATTTTTATCATTTGTATTGGAAACAACATTTTTATATGTCTTTTCTAGGATCTAAATAATACGAAATCTCGCTCTATGATTTGAAGTTAAAATCCTCAAATATGGTTAAATAGTGACTTTTTTCACGTTTTTCATGTAGTTTGATACTACGTAAATATATTCATTTTTACCAATATTTCGATTCTATTTCATGTAGTATCACGATATGTTATTTGGCCTTCAAATCTCAGAATTTCGCATAATATTGCATTTTAAGCAAGTTTTCTTGCATTTTGTTTCGTACGAAAAATCATCGAATTAGCAATATTTTGACGTTTATCATCCCTTTTTCCTTTAAGTGATTTTAATCAGGAACATTTTAGTTAATTCTAATGAAAGAGTATTAATCAGGAACATTTTAGTTAATTCTAATGTAAACACATTGATTTTTATCATTTACATTTGAAACAACATTTTTACATGTCTTTTCTAGGATTTAAATAATACGAAACCTCGCTATATGATTTGAAGTTAAAATCCTCAAATTTGGTAATATAGCGATTTTTTTCACGTTTTTCATGTAGTGTGACTTTACGTAAATATATTCGTTTTACCAATATTTCGATACTACTTCATGTTTTCTCACGATATGTGATTTGGCCTTCAAGTCTCAGAATTAAGCATAATATTGTATTTTTAAGCAAGTTTTCTTGCATTTTGTTTCGTACTAAAAATCAACGTATTTATCAATATTTTGACGTTTATCATCCCCTTTTATAGTAATATGCCAATTACTGAGATTAACTATGTATCACATTTTGCCGAACCCCCCCCCCCCCCTTCCCTGCAGTTTTCAAAATATTCCAAACATCCCAAATTTGACTCTTGAGCAATATTTTGGAGCCAAATTCTGGCTCTC
Source organism: Procambarus clarkii (assembly GCF_040958095.1). Lineage (NCBI taxonomy): Eukaryota > Metazoa > Arthropoda > Malacostraca > Decapoda > Cambaridae > Procambarus > Procambarus clarkii. The sequence continues at coordinate 51,861 of NW_027189519.1, read as the reverse complement.
TGCACGTATTCGCAGTTTGAAATTACGAATTCTTATACAAAAAATATGCCAAATACTGAGAGCGTCGATGGGTCAAATTTTGCCCAATTTTTGCCCAAATTTTGCCCAAATCACGATATGTGATTTGGCCTTCAAATCTCAGAATTCCACATAATATTGCATTTTAAGCAAGTTTTCTTGCATTTTGTTTCGTACGAAAAATCATCGAATTTATCAATATTTTGACGTTTATCATCCCCTTTTCCTTTATGTGACTTAAACAAAATATCATCGAATTAGGCAATATTTTGCCGTTTTCCACGTTTTTGTGAATTTTCAGTCTATGGGTATTAATTCATATATATACGATAAAAATTATGCAAACACATAATTGATTAGATAATAACCTTAAATACTTCATTTTCAATTATCTATTTGTTTCTCGTTAAAATACTGAGTAAGATATTGAAAAGGGGAGTAGTTCGGTTTTTATTGCATATATCGACGTTTCAGCCGGATTAGAGCGGTTTTACGTGTACATCTTCCCTCGGCAATATAAACGGAAAATCAGGAACATTTTAGTTAATTCTAATGAAAACACATTGATTTTTATCATTTGTATTGGAAACAACATTGTCATATGTCTTTTCTTGGATCTAAATAATACGAAACCTCCCTCTATGATTTGAAGTTAAAATCCTCAAATATGGTTATATATTGACTTTTTTCACGTTTTTCATGTAGTTTGATATTACGTAAATATATTCATTTTTACCAATATTTCGATTCTATTTCATGTAGTATCACGATATGTGATTTGGCCTTCAAATCTCAGAAGTTCGCATAATATTGCATTTTAAGCAAGTTTTCTTGCCTTTTGTTTAGTACGAAAAATCTTCGAATTTAGCAATATTTTGACATTTATCATCCCCTTTTCCTTTATGTGACTTAAAATATCATCGAATTAGGCAATATTTTGCCGTTTTCCACGTTTTTGTGAATTTTCAGTCTATGGGTATTAATTCATATATATATACGATAAAAATTATGCAAACACATAATTGATTAGATAATAACCTTAAATACTTTTTTTCAATCATCTATTTGTTTCTCGTTAAAATACTGAGTAAAATATCGAAAAGGGGAGAAGTTCTGTTTTTATTGCATATATTGACGTTTCAGCCGGATTAGAGTGGTTTTACGTGTACATCTTCCCTCGGTATTATAAACGGAAAATCAGGAACATTTTAGTTAATACTAATGAAAACACATTGATTTTTATCATTTGTATTGGAAACAACATTGTCATATGTCTTTTCTTGGATCTAAATAATACGAAACCTCGCTCTATGATTTGGAGTTAATATCCTCAAATATGGTTAAATAGTGACTTTTTTCACGTTTTTCATTTAGTTTGATACTACGTAAATATATTCATTTTTACCAATATTTCGATTCTATTTCATGTAGTATCACGATATGTGATTTGGCCTTCAAATCTCAGAATTTCGCATAATAGTGCATTTTAAGCAAGTTTTCTTGCATTTTGTTTCGTACGAAAAATCTTCGAATTTAGCAATATTTTGACATTTATCATCCCCTTTTCCTTTATGTGACTTAAAATATCATCGAATTAGGCAATATTTTGCCGTTTTCCACGTTTTTGTGAATTTTCAGTCTATGGGTATTAATTCATATATATATACGATAAAAATTATGCAAACACATAATTGATTAGATAATAACCTTAAATACTTTTTTTCAATCATCTATTTGTTTCTCGTTAAAATACTGAGTAAAATATCGAAAAGGGGAGAAGTTCTGTTTTTATTGCATATATTGACGTTTCAGCCGGATTAGAGTGGTTTTACGTGTACATCTTCCCTCGGTAATATAAACGGAAAATCAGGAACATTTTAGTTAATACTAATGAAAACACATTGATTTTTATCATTTGTATTGGAAACAACATTGTCATATGTCTTTTCTTGGATCTAAATAATACGAAACCTCGCTCTATGATTTGGAGTTAAAATCCTCAAATATGGTTAAATAGTGAATTTTTTCACGTTTTTCATTTAGTTTGATACTACGTAAATATATTCATTTTTACCAATATTTCGATTCTATTTCATGTAGTATCACGATATGTGATTTGGCCTTCAAATCTCAGAATTTCGCATAATATTGCATTTTAAGCAAGTTTTCTTGCATTTTGTTTCGTACGAAAAATCATCGAATTTAGCAATATTTTGACGTTTATCATCCCCTTTTCCTTTATGTGATTTAAACAAAATATCATCGAATAAGGCAATATTTTGCCGTTTTTCCACGTTTTTGTGAATTTTCAGTCTATGGGTATTAATTCATATATATATACGATAAAAATGATGCAAACACATAATTGATTAGATAATAACCTTAAATCCTTCATTTTCAATCATCTATTTGTTTCTCGTTAAAATACTGAGTAAGATATTGAAAAGGGGAGAAGTTCGGTTTTTATTGCATATATCGACGTTTCAGCCGGATTAGAGCGGTTTTACGTAAACATCTTCCCTCGGTAATATAAACGGAAAATCAAGAACATTTTAGTTAATTCTAATGAAAACACATTGTTTTTAATCATTTGTATTGGAAACAACATTGTCATATGTCTTTTCTTGGATCTAAATAATACGAAACCTCGCTCTATGATTTGGAGTTAAAATCCTCAAATATGGTTAAATAGTGACTTTTTTCACGTTTTTCATTTAGTTTGATACTACGTAAATATATTCATTTCTACCAATATTTCGATTCTATTTCATGTAGTATCACGATATTTGATTTGGCCTTCAAATCTCAAAATTTCGAATAATATTGCATTTTAAGCAAGTTTTCTTGCATTTTGTTTCGTACGAAAAATCATTGAATTTAGCAATATTTTGACGTTTATCATCCCCTTTTCCTTTATGTGATTTAAACAAAATATCAACGAATTAGACAATATTTTTGCTGTTTTTCCACGTTTTTGTGAATTTTCAGTCTATGGGTCTATTCATATATATACGATAAAAATGATGCAAACACATAATTGATTAGATTATGCAATACCTTAAATACTTCATTTTCAATCATCTATTTGTTTCTCGTTAAAATACTGAGTAAGATATAGAAAAGGGGAGAAGTTCGGTTTTTATTGCATATATCGACTTTCAGCCGGATTAGAGCGGTTTTACGTGTACATCTTCCCTCGGTAATATAAACGGAAAATCAAGAACATTTTAGTTAATTCTAATGAAAACACATTGTTTTTTATCATTTGTATTGGAAACAACATTGTCATATGTCTTTTCTTGGATCTAAATAATACGAAACCTCGCTCTATGATTTGGAGTTAAAATCCTCAAATATGGTTAAATAGTGACTTTTTTCACGTTTTTCATTTAGTTTGATACTACGTAAATATATTCATTTTTACCAATATTTCGATTCTATTTCATGTAGTATCACGATATGTGATTTGGCCTTCAAATATCAGAATTTCGCATAATATTGCATTTTAAGCAAGTTTTCTTGCATTTTGTTTCGTACGAAAAATCATCGAATTTAGCAATATTTTGACGTTTATCATCCCCTTTTCCTTTATGTGATTTAAACAAAATATCATCGAATTAGGCAATATTTTGCCGTTTTTCCACGTTTTTGTGAATTTTCAGTCTATGGGTATTAATTCATATATATACGATAAAAATGATGCAAACACATAATTGATTAGATAATAACCTTAAATACTTCATTTTCAATCATCTATTTGTTTCTCGTTAAAATACTGAGTAAGATATCGAAAGGGGAGAAGTTCTGTTTTTATTGCATATATCGACGTTTCAGCCGGAATAGAGCGATTTTCGTGTACATCTTCCATCGGTAATATAAACGGAAAATCAGGAACATTTTAGTTAATACTAATGAAAACACATTGATTTTTATCATTTGTATTGGAAACAACATTGTCATATGTCTTTTCTTGGATCTAAATAATACGAAACCTCGCTCTATGATTTGAAGTTAAAATCCTCAAATATGGTTATATATTGACTTTTTTCACGTTTTTCCTGTAGTTTGATATTACGTAAATATATTCATTTTTAGCAATATTTCGATTCTATTTCATGTAGTATCACGATATGTGATTTGGCCTTCAAATCTCAGAAGTTCGCATAATATTGCATTTTAAGCAAGTTTTCTTGCCTTTTGTTTCGTACGAAAAATCTTCGAATTTAGCAATATTTTGACGTTTATTTAGCAATATATTTTGACCTTTTCCTTTATGTGATTTAAACAAAATATCATCGAATAAGGCAATATTTTGCCGTTTTTCCACGTTTTTGTGAATTTTCCGTCTATGGGTATTAATTCATATATATATACGATAAAAATGATGCAAACACATAATTGATTAGATAATAACCTTAAATCCTTCATTTTCAATCATCTATTTGTTTCTCGTTAAAATACTGAGTAAGATATTGAAAAGGGGAGAAGTTCGGTTTTTATTGCATATATCGACGTTTCAGCCGGATTAGAGCGGTTTTACGTAAACATCTTCCCTCGGTAATATAAACGGAAAATCAAGAACATTTTAGTTAATTCTAATGAAAACACATTGTTTTTTATTATTTGTATTGGAAACAACACTGTCATATGTCTTTTCTTGGATCTAAATAATACGAAACCTCGCTCTATGATTTGGAGTTAAAATCCTCAAATATGGTTAAATAGTGACTTTTTTCACGTTTTTCATTTAGTTTGATACTACGTAAATATATTCATTTCTACCAATATTTCGATTCTATTTCATGTAGTATCACGATATTTGATTTGGCCTTCAAATCTCAGAATTTCGCATAATATTGCATTTTAAGCAAGTTTTCTTGCATTTTGTTTCGTACGAAAAATCTTTGAATTTAGCAATATTTTGACGTTTATCATCCCCTTTTCCTTTATGTGATTTAAACAAAATATCAACGAATTAGGCAATATTTTTGCTGTTTTTCCACGTTTTTGTGAATTTTCAGTCTATGGGTCTATTCATATATATACGATAAAAATGATGCAAACACATAATTGATTAGATAATAACCTTAAATACTTCATTTTCAATCATCTATTTGTTTCTCGTTAAAATACTGAGTAAGATATAGAAAAGGGGAGAAGTTCGGTTTTTATTGCATATATCGACGTTTCAGCCAGATTAGAGCGGTTTTACGTGTACATCTTCCCTCGGTAATATAAACGGAAAATCAAGAACATTTTAGTTAATTCTAATGAAAACACATTGTTTTTTATCATTTGTATTGGAAACAACATTGTCATATGTCTTTTCTTGGATCTAAATAATACGAAACCTCGCTCTATGATTTGGAGTTAAAATCCTCAAATATGGTTAAATAGTGACTTTTTTCACGTTTTTCATTTAGTTTGATACTACGTAAATATATTCATTTTTACCAATATTTCGATTCTATTTCATGTAGTATCACGATATATGATTTGGCCTTCAAATATCAGAATTTCGCATAATATTGCATTTTAAGCAAGTTTTCTTGCATTTTGTTTCGTACGAAAAATCATCGAATTTAGCAATATTTTGACGTTTATTTAGCAATATATTTTGACCTTTTCCTTTATGTGATTTAAACAAAATATCATCGAATAAGGCAATATTTTGCCGTTTTTCCACGTTTTTGTGAATTTTCCGTCTATGGGTATTAATTCATATATATATACGATAAAAATGATGCAAACACATAATTGATTAGATAATAACCTTAAATCCTTCATTTTCAATCATCTATTTGTTTCTCGTTAAAATACTGAGTAAGATATTGAAAAGGGGAGAAGTTCGGTTTTTATTGCATATATCGACGTTTCAGCCGGATTAGAGCGGTTTTACGTAAACATCTTCCCTCGGTAATATAAACGGAAAATCAAGAACATTTTAGTTAATTCTAATGAAAACACATTGTTTTTTATTATTTGTATTGGAAACAACACTGTCATATGTCTTTTCTTGGATCTAAATAATACGAAACCTCGCTCTATGATTTGGAGTTAAAATCCTCAAATATGGTTAAATAGTGACTTTTTTCACGTTTTTCATTTAGTTTGATACTACGTAAATATATTCATTTCTACCAATATTTCGATTCTATTTCATGTAGTATCACGATATTTGATTTGGCCTTCAAATCTCAGAATTTCGCATAATATTGCATTTTAAGCAAGTTTTCTTGCATTTTGTTTCGTACGAAAAATCTTTGAATTTAGCAATATTTTGACGTTTATCATCCCCTTTTCCTTTATGTGATTTAAACAAAATATCAACGAATTAGGCAATATTTTTGCTGTTTTTCCACGTTTTTGTGAATTTTCAGTCTATGGGTCTATTCATATATATACGATAAAAATGATGCAAACACATAATTGATTAGATAATAACCTTAAATACTTCATTTTCAATCATCTATTTGTTTCTCGTTAAAATACTGAGTAAGATATAGAAAAGGGGAGAAGTTCGGTTTTTATTGCATATATCGACGTTTCAGCCAGATTAGAGCGGTTTTACGTGTACATCTTCCCTCGGTAATATAAACGGAAAATCAGGAACATTTTAGTTACTTCTAATGAAAACACATTGATTTTTATCATTTGTATTGGAAACAACATTGTCATATGTCTTTTCTTGGATCTAAATAATACGAAATAATACGAAATACTAATACGAAATAATACTCTATGATTTGAAGTTAAAATCCTCAAATATGGGTAAATAATGACTTTTTTCACGTTTTTCATGTTGTTTGATACTACGTAAATATATTCATTTTTACTAATATTTCGATTCTATTTCATGTAGTATCACGATATGTGATTTGGCCTTCAAATCTCAGAATTTCACATAATATTGCATTTTAAGCAAGTTTTCTTGCATTTTGTTTCGTACGAAAAATCATCGAATTTAGCAATATTTTGACGTTTATCATCCCCTTTTCCTTTATGTGACTTAAACAAAATATCATCGAATTAGGCAATATTTTGCCGTTTTCCACGTTTTTGTGAATTTTCAGTCTATGGGTATTAATTCATATATATACGATAAAAATTATGCAAACACATAATTGATTAGATAATAACCTTAAATCCTTCATTTTCAATCATCTATTTGTTTCTCGTTAAAATACTGAGTAAGATATTGAAAAGGGGAGAAGTTCGGTTTTTATTGCATATATCGACGTTTCAGCCGGATTAGAGCTGTTTTACGTGTACATCTTCCCTCGGTAATATAAACGGAAAATCAGGAACATTTTAGTTACTTCTAATGAAAACACATTGATTTTTATCATTTGTATTGGAAACAACATTGTCATATGTCTTTTCTTGGATCTAAATAATACGAAATAATACGAAATACTAATACGAAATAATACTCTATGATTTGAAGTTAAAATCCTCAAATATGGGTAAATAATGACTTTTTTCACGTTTTTCATGTTGTTTGATACTACGTAAATATATTCATTTTTACTAATATTTCGATTCTATTTCATGTAGTATCACGATATGTGATTTGGCCTTCAAATCTCAGAATTTCACATAATATTGCATTTTAAGCAAGTTTTCTTGCATTTTGTTTCGTACGAAAAATCATCGAATTTAGCAATATTTTGACGTTTATCATCCCCTTTTCCTTTATGTGACTTAAACAAAATATCATCGAATTAGGCAATATTTTGCCGTTTTCCACGTTTTTGTGAATTTTCAGTCTATGGGTATTAATTCATATATATACGATAAAAATTATGCAAACACATAATTGATTAGATAATAACCTTAAATACTTCATTTTCAATTATCTATTTGTTTCTCGTTAAAATACTGAGTAAGATATTGAAAAGGGGAGTAGTTCGGTTTTTATTGCATATATCGACGTTTCAGCCGGATTAGAGCGGTTTTACGTGTACATCTTCCCTCGGCAATATAAACGGAAAATCAGAAACATTTTAGTTAATTCTAATGAAAACACATTGATTTTTATCATTTGTATTGGAAACAACATTGTCATATGTCTTTTCTTGGATCTAAATAATACGAAACCTCGCTCTATGATTTGAAGTTAAAATCCTCAAATATGGTTATATATTGACTTTTTTCACGTTTTTCATGTAGTTTGATATTACGTAAATATATTCATTTTTACCAATATTTCGATTCTATTTCATGTAGTATCACGATATGTGATTTGGCCTTCAAATCTCAGAAGTTCGCATAATATTGCATTTTAAGCAAGTTTTCTTGCCTTTTGTTTAGTACGAAAAATCTTCGAATTTAGCAATATTTTGACATTTATCATCCCCTTTTCCTTTATGTGACTTAAAATATCATCGAATTAGGCAATATTTTGCCGTTTTCCACGTTTTTGTGAATTTTCAGTCTATGGGTATTAATTCATATATATATACGATAAAAATTATGCAAACACATAATTGATTAGATAATAACCTTAAATACTTTTTTTCAATCATCTATTTGTTTCTCGTTAAAATACTGAGTAAAATATCGAAAAGGGGAGAAGTTCTGTTTTTATTGCATATATTGACGTTTCAGCCGGATTAGAGTGGTTTTACGTGTACATCTTCCCTCGGTAATATAAACGGAAAATCAGGAACATTTTAGTTAATACTAATGAAAACACATTGATTTTTATCATTTGTATTGGAAACAACATTGTCATATGTCTTTTCTTGGATCTAAATAATACGAAACCTCGCTCTATGATTTGGAGTTAAAATCCTCAAATATGGTTAAATAGTGACTTTTTTCACGTTTTTCATTTAGTTTGATACTACGTAAATATATTCATTTTTACCAATATTTCGATTCTATTTCATGTAGTATCACGATATGTGATTTGGCCTTCAAATCTCAGAATTTCGCATAATATTGCATTTTAAGCAAGTTTTCGTGCATTTTGTTTCGTACGAAAAATCATCGAATTTAGCAATATTTTGACTTTATCATCCCCTTTTCCTTTATGTGATTTAAACAAAATATCATCGAATAAGGCAATATTTTGCCGTTTTTCCACGTTTTTGTGAATTTTCAGTCTATGGGTATTAATTCATATATATATACGATAAAAATGATGCAAACACATAATTGATTAGATAATAACCTTAAATCCTTCATTTTCAATCATCTATTTGTTTCTCGTTAAAATACTGAGTAAGATATTGAAAAGGGGAGAAGTTCAGTTTTTATTGCATATATCGACGTTTCAGCCGGATTAGAGCGGTTTTACGTAAACATCTTCCCTCGGTAATATAAACGGAAAATCAAGAACATTTTAGTTAATTCTAATGAAAACACATTGTTTTTAATCATTTGTATTGGAAACAACATTGTCATATGTCTTTTCTTGGATCTAAATAATACGAAACCTCGCTCTATGATTTGGAGTTAAAATCCTCAAATATGGTTAAATAGTGACTTTTTTCACGTTTTTCATTTAGTTTGATACTACGTAAATATATTCATTTCTACCAATATTTCGATTCTATTTCATGTAGTATCACGATATTTGATTTGGCCTTCAAATCTCAGAATTTCGCATAATATTGCATTTTAAGCAAGTTTTCTTGCATTTTGTTTCGTACGAAAAATCATTGAATTTAGCAATATTTTGACGTTTATCATCCCCTTTTCCTTTATGTGATTTAAACAAAATATCAACGAATTAGACAATATTTTTGCTGTTTTTCCACGTTTTTGTGAATTTTCAGTCTATGGGTCTATTCATATATATACGATAAAAATGATGCAAACACATAATTGATTAGATTATGCAATACCTTAAATACTTCATTTTCAATCATCTATTTGTTTCTCGTTAAAATACTGAGTAAGATATAGAAAAGGGGAGAAGTTCGGTTTTTATTGCATATATCGACTTTCAGCCGGATTAGAGCGGTTTTACGTGTACATCTTCCCTCGGTAATATAAACGGAAAATCAAGAACATTTTAGTTAATTCTAATGAAAACACATTGTTTTTTATCATTTGTATTGGAAACAACATTGTCATATGTCTTTTCTTGGATCTAAATAATACGAAACCTCGCTCTATGATTTGGAGTTAAAATCCTCAAATATGGTTAAATAGTGACTTTTTTCACGTTTTTCATTTAGTTTGATACTACGTAAATATATTCATTTTTACCAATATTTCGATTCTATTTCATGTAGTATCACGATATGTGATTTGGCCTTCAAATATCAGAATTTCGCATAATATTGCATTTTAAGCAATTTTTCTTGCATTTTGTTTCGTACGAAAAATCATCGAATTTAGCAATATTTTGACGTTTATCATCCCCTTTTCCTTTATGTGATTTAAACAAAATATCATCGAATTAGGCAATATTTTGCAGTTTTTCCACGTTTTTGTGAATTTTCAGTCTATTGGTATTAATTCATATATATACGATAAAAATTATGCAAACACATAATTGATTAGATAATAACCTTAAATACTTCATTTTCAATCATCTATTTGTTTCTCGTTAAAATACTGAGTACGATATTGAAAAGGGGAGAAGTTCTGTTTTTATTGCATATATCGACGTTTCAGCCGGATTAGAGCGGTTTTACGTGTATATCTTCCCTCGGTAATATAAACGGGGAATCAAGAACATTTTAGTTAATTCTAATGAAAACACATTGTTTTTTATCATTTGTATTGGAAACAACATTGTCATGTCTTTTCTTGGATCTAAATAATACGAAACCTCGCTCTATGATTTGGAGTTAAAATCCTCAAATATGGTTAAATAGTGACTTTTTCACGTTTTTCATTTAGTTTGATACTACGTAAATATATTCATTTATACCAATATTTCGATTCCATTTCATGTAGTATCACGATATGTGATTTGGCCTTCATATCTCAGAATTTCGCATAATATTGCATTTTAAGCAAGTTTTCTTGCATTTTGTTTCATACGAAAAATCATAGAATTTAGCAATATTTTGACGTTTATTATCCCCTTTTCCTTTATGTGATTTAAACAAATTATCATCGAATTAGCCAATATTTTGCCGTTTTTCCACGTTTTTGTGAATTTTCAGTCTATGGGTATTAATTCATATATATACGATAAAAATGATGCAAACACATAATTGATTAGATAATAACCTTAAATCCTTAATTTTCAATCATCTATTTGTTTCTCGTTAAAATACTGAGTAAGATATTGAAAAGGGGAGTAGTTCGGTTTTTATTGCATATATCGACGTTTCAGCCGGATTAGAGCGGTTTTACGTGTACATCTTCCCTCGGCAATATAAACGGAAAATCAGAAACATTTTAGTTAATTCTAATGAAAACACATTGATTTTTATCATTTGTATTGGAAACAACATTGTCATATGTCTTTTCTTGGATCTAAATAATACGAAACCTCGCTCTATGATTTGAAGTTAAAATCCTCAAATATGGTTATATATTGACTTTTTTCACGTTTTTCATGTAGTTTGATATTACGTAAATATATTCATTTTTACCAATATTTCGATTCTATTTCATGTAGTATCACGATATGTGATTTGGCCTTCAAATCTCAGAAGTTCGCATAATATTGCATTTTAAGCAAGTTTTCTTGCCTTTTGTTTAGTACGAAAAATCTTCGAATTTAGCAATATTTTGACATTTATCATCCCCTTTTCCTTTATGTGACTTAAAATATCATCGAATTAGGCAATATTTTGCCGTTTTCCACGTTTTTGTGAATTTTCAGTCTATGGGTATTAATTCATATATATATACGATAAAAATTATGCAAACACATAATTGATTAGATAATAACCTTAAATACTTTTTTTCAATCATCTATTTGTTTCTCGTTAAAATACTGAGTAAAATATCGAAAAGGGGAGAAGTTCTGTTTTTATTGCATATATTGACGTTTCAGCCGGATTAGAGTGGTTTTACGTGTACATCTTCCCTCGGTAATATAAACGGAAAATCAGGAACATTTTAGTTAATACTAATGAAAACACATTGATTTTTATCATTTGTATTGGAAACAACATTGTCATATGTCTTTTCTTGGATCTAAATAATACGAAACCTCGCTCTATGATTTGGAGTTAAAATCCTCAAATATGGTTAAATAGTGACTTTTTTCACGTTTTTCATTTAGTTTGATACTACGTAAATATATTCATTTTTACCAATATTTCGATTCTATTTCATGTAGTATCACGATATGTGATTTGGCCTTCAAATCTCAGAATTTCGCATAATATTGCATTTTAAGCAAGTTTTCGTGCATTTTGTTTCGTACGAAAAATCATCGAATTTAGCAATATTTTGACTTTATCATCCCCTTTTCCTTTATGTGATTTAAACAAAATATCATCGAATAAGGCAATATTTTGCCGTTTTTCCACGTTTTTGTGAATTTTCAGTCTATGGGTATTAATTCATATATATATACGATAAAAATGATGCAAACACATAATTGATTAGATAATAACCTTAAATCCTTCATTTTCAAACATCTATTTGTTTCTCGTTAAAATACTGAGTAAGATATTGAAAAGGGGAGAAGTTCAGTTTTTATTGCATATATCGACGTTTCAGCCGGATTAGAGCGGTTTTACGTAAACATCTTCCCTCGGTAATATAAACGGAAAATCAAGAACATTTTAGTTAATTCTAATGAAAACACATTGTTTTTAATCATTTGTATTGGAAACAACATTGTCATATGTCTTTTCTTGGATCTAAATAATACGAAACCTCGCTCTATGATTTGGAGTTAAAATCCTCAAATATGGTTAAATAGTGACTTTTTTCACGTTTTTCATTTAGTTTGATACTACGTAAATATATTCATTTCTACCAATATTTCGATTCTATTTCATGTAGTATCACGATATTTGATTTGGCCTTCAAATCTCAGAATTTCGCATAATATTGCATTTTAAGCAAGTTTTCTTGCATTTTGTTTCGTACGAAAAATCATTGAATTTAGCAATATTTTGACGTTTATCATCCCCTTTTCCTTTATGTGATTTAAACAAAATATCAACGAATTAGACAATATTTTTGCTGTTTTTCCACGTTTTTGTGAATTTTCAGTCTATGGGTCTATTCATATATATACGATAAAAATGATGCAAACACATAATTGATTAGATTATGCAATACCTTAAATACTTCATTTTCAATCATCTATTTGTTTCTCGTTAAAATACTGAGTAAGATATAGAAAAGGGGAGAAGTTCGGTTTTTATTGCATATATCGACTTTCAGCCGGATTAGAGCGGTTTTACGTGTACATCTTCCCTCGGTAATATAAACGGAAAATCAAGAACATTTTAGTTAATTCTAATGAAAACACATTGTTTTTTATCATTTGTATTGGAAACAACATTGTCATATGTCTTTTCTTGGATCTAAATAATACGAAACCTCGCTCTATGATTTGGAGTTAAAATCCTCAAATATGGTTAAATAGTGACTTTTTTCACGTTTTTCATTTAGTTTGATACTACGTAAATATATTCATTTTTACCAATATTTCGATTCTATTTCATGTAGTATCACGATATGTGATTTGGCCTTCAAAAATCAGAATTTCGCATAATATTGCATTTTAAGCAATTTTTCTTGCATTTTGTTTCGTACGAAAAATCATCGAATTTAGCAATATTTTGACGTTTATCATCCCCTTTTCCTTTATGTGATTTAAACAAAATATCATCGAATTAGGCAATATTTTGCAGTTTTTCCACGTTTTTGTGAATTTTCAGTCTATTGGTATTAATTCATATATATACGATAAAAATTATGCAAACACATAATTGATTAGATAATAACCTTAAATACTTCATTTTCAATCATCTATTTGTTTCTCGTTAAAATACTGAGTACGATATTGAAAAGGGGAGAAGTTCTGTTTTTATTGCATATATCGACGTTTCAGCCGGATTAGAGCGGTTTTACGTGTATATCTTCCCTCGGTAATATAAACGGGGAATCAAGAACATTTTAGTTAATTCTAATGAAAACACATTGTTTTTTATCATTTGTATTGGAAACAACATTGTCATGTCTTTTCTTGGATCTAAATAATACGAAACCTCGCTCTATGATTTGGAGTTAAAATCCTCAAATATGGTTAAATAGTGACTTTTTCACGTTTTTCATTTAGTTTGATACTACGTAAATATATTCATTTATACCAATATTTCGATTCCATTTCATGTAGTATCACGATATGTGATTTGGCCTTCATATCTCAGAATTTCGCATAATATTGCATTTTAAGCAAGTTTTCTTGCATTTTGTTTCATACGAAAAATCATAGAATTTAGCAATATTTTGACGTTTATTATCCCCTTTTCCTTTATGTGATTTAAACAAATTATCATCGAATTAGCCAATATTTTGCCGTTTTTCCACGTTTTTGTGAATTTTCAGTCTATGGGTATTAATTCATATATATACGATAAAAATGATGCAAACACATAATTGATTAGATAATAACCTTAAATCCTTAATTTTCAATCATCTATTTGTTTCTCGTTAAAATACTGAGTAAGATATTGAAAAGGGGAGAAGTTCGGTTTTTATTGCATATATCGACGTTTCAGCCGGATTAGAGCGGTTTTACGTGTACATCTTCCCTCGGTAATATAAACGGAAAATCAAGAACATTTTAGTTAATTCTAATGAAAACACATTCTTTTTTATCATTTGTATTGGAAACAACATTGTCAAATGTCTTTTCTTGGATCTAAATAATACGAAACCTCGCTCTATGATTTGAAGGTAAAATCTTAAAATATGGTAAAATTGTGACTTTTTTCACGTTAATCATGTACTTTGATATTATGTAAATATATTCATTTTTACCAATATTTCGATACTATTTCATGTAGTATAACGATATGTTATTTGGCCTTCAAATCTCAGAATTTCGCAAAATATTGCATTTTAAGCAAGTTCTTTTGCATTTTGTTTCGTACGGAAAATCATCGAATTTAGCAATATTTTGACGTTTATCATCCCCTTTTCCTTTATGTGATTTAAACAAATTATCATCGAATTAGGCAATATTTTGCCGTTTTTCCACGTTTATGTGAATTTTCAGTCTATGGGTATTAATTCATATATATACGATAAAAATGATGCAAACACATAATTGATTAGATAATAACCTTAAATACTTCATTTTCAATCATCTATTTGTTTCTCGTTAAAATACTGAGTACGATATTGAAAAGGGGAGAAGTTCTGTTTTTATTGCATATATCGACGTTTCAGCCGGAATATAGCGATTTTCGTGTACATCTTCCATCGGTAATATAAACCGAAAATCAGGAACATTTTAGTTAATACTAATGAAAACACATTGATTTTTATCATTTGTATTGGAAACAACATTGTCATATGTCTTTTCTTGGATCTAAATAATACGAAACCTCGCTCTATGATTTGAAGGTAAAATCCTCAAATATGGTTAAATAGTGACTTTTTTCACGTTTTTCATGTAGTTTGATACTACGTAAATATATTCATTTTAACCAATATTTCGATTCTATTTCATGTAGAATCACGATATGTGATTTGGCCGTCAAATATCAGAATTTCGCAAAATATTGCATTTTAAGCAAGTTTTCTTGCATTTTGTTTCATACGAAAAATCATCGAATTTAGCAATATTTTGACAATTATCATCCCCTTTTCCTTTATGTGATTTAAACAAAATATCATCGAATTAGGCAATATTTTGCCGTTTTCCACGTTTTTGTGAATTTTCAGTCTATGGGTATTAATTCATATATATATACGATAAAAATTATGCAAACACATAATTGATTAGATAATAACCTTAAATACTTTTTTCAATCATCTATTTGTTTCTCGTTAAAATACTGAGTACGATATTGAAAAGGGGAGAAGTTCTGTTTTTATTGCATATATCGACGTTTCAGCCGGAATAGAGCGATTTTCGTGTACATATTCCATCGGTAATATAAACGGAAAATCAGGAACATTTTAGTTAATACTAATGGAAACACATTGATTTTTATCATTTGTATTGGAAACAACATTGTCATATGTCTTTTCTTGGATCTAAATAATACGAAACCTCGCTCTATGATTTGAAGTTAAAATCCTCAAATATGGTTATATATTGACTTTTTTCACGTTTTTCATGTAGTTTGATATTACGTAAATATATTAATTTTTACCAATATTTCGATTCTATTTCATGTAGTATCACGATATATGATTTGGCCTTTAAATCAGAAGTTCGCATAATATTGCATTTTAAGCAAGTTTTCTTGCCTTTTGTTTCGTACGAAAAGTCATCGAATTTAGCAATATTTTGACGTTTATCATCCCCTTTTCCTTTATGTGATTTAAACAAATTATCATCGAATTAGGCAATATTTTGCCGTTTTTCCACGTTTATGTGAATTTTCAGTTTATTGGTATTAATTCATTATATATACGATAAAAATGATGCAAACACATAATAATTATGATTAATGATTAAAATGATTAGATAATAACCTTAAATACTTCATTTTCAATCAACTATTTGTTTCTCGTTAAAATACTGAGTAAGATATTGAAAAGAGGGAAAAGTTCGGTTTTTATTGCATATATCAACGTTTCAGCCGGATTAGAGCGGTTTTACGTGTACATCTTCCCTCGGTAATATAAACGGAAAATCAGGAACATTTTAGTTAATTCTAATGAAAACACATTGATTTTTATCATTTGTATTGGAAACAACATTGTCATATATCTTTTCTTGGATCTAAATAATACGAAATCTCGCTCTATGATTTGAAGTTAAAATCCTCAAATATGGTTAAATAGTGACTTTTTTCACGTTTTTCATGTAGTTTGATACTACGTAAATATATTCATTTTTACCAATATTTCGATTCTATTTCATGTAGTATCACGATATGTTATTTGGCCTTCAAATCTCAGAATTTCGCATAATATTGCATTTTAAGCAAGTTTTCTTGCATTTTGTTTCGTACGAAAAATCATCGAATTAGCAATATTTTGACGTTTATCATCCCCTTTTCCTTTATGTGATTTAAACAAAATATCATCGAATTAGGCAATATTTTGCCGTTTTTCCCCGTTTTTGTGAATTTTCAGTCTATGGGTATTAATTCATATATATACGATAAAAATTATGCAAACACATAATTGATTAGATAATAACCTTAAATACTTCATTTTCAATCATCTATTTGTTTCTCGTTAAAATACTGAGTACGATATTGAAAAGGGGAGAAGTTCTGTTTTTATTGCATATATCGACGTTTCAGCCGGATTAGAGCGGTTTTACGTGTATATCTTCCCTCGGTAATATAAACGGGGAATCAAGAACATTTTAGTTAATTCTAATGAAAACACATTGTTTTTTATCATTTGTATTGGAAACAACATTGTCATGTCTTTTCTTGGATCTAAATAATACGAAACCTCGCTCTATGATTTGGAGTTAAAATCCTCAAATATGGTTAAATAGTGACTTTTTCACGTTTTTCATTTAGTTTGATACTACGTAAATATATTCATTTATACCAATATTTCGATTCCATTTCATGTAGTATCACGATATGTGATTTGGCCTTCATATCTCAGAATTTCGCATAATATTGCATTTTAAGCAAGTTTTCTTGCATTTTGTTTCATACGAAAAATCATAGAATTTAGCAATATTTTGACGTTTATTATCCCCTTTTCCTTTATGTGATTTAAACAAATTATCATCGAATTAGCCAATATTTTGCCGTTTTTCCACGTTTTTGTGAATTTTCAGTCTATGGGTATTAATTCATATATATACGATAAAAATGATGCAAACACATAATTGATTAGATAATAACCTTAAATCCTTCATTTTCAATCATCTATTTGTTTCTCGTTAAAATACTGAGTAAGATATTGAAAAGGGGAGAAGTTCGGTTTTTATTGCATATATCGACGTTTCAGCCGGATTAGAGCGGTTTTACGTGTACATCTTCCCTCGGTAATATAAACGGAAAATCAAGAACATTTTAGTTAATTCTAATGAAAACACATTCTTTTTTATCATTTGTATTGGAAACAACATTGTCAAATGTCTTTTCTTGGATCTAAATAATACGAAACCTCGCTCTATGATTTGAAGGTAAAATCTTAAAATATGGTAAAATTGTGACTTTTTTCACGTTAATCATGTACTTTGATATTATGTAAATATATTCATTTTTACCAATATTTCGATACTATTTCATGTAGTATAACGATATGTTATTTGGCCTTCAAATCTCAGAATTTCGCAAAATATTGCATTTTAAGCAAGTTCTTTTGCATTTTGTTTCGTACGGAAAATCATCGAATTTAGCAATATTTTGACGTTTATCATCCCCTTTTCCTTTATGTGATTTAAACAAATTATCATCGAATTAGGCAATATTTTGCCGTTTTTCCACGTTTATGTGAATTTTCAGTCTATGGGTATTAATTCATATATATACGATAAAAATGATGCAAACACATAATTGATTAGATAATAACCTTAAATACTTCATTTTCAATCATCTATTTGTTTCTCGTTAAAATACTGAGTACGATATTGAAAAGGGGAGAAGTTCTGTTTTTATTGCATATATCGACGTTTCAGCCGGAATATAGCGATTTTCGTGTACATCTTCCATCGGTAATATAAACCGAAAATCAGGAACATTTTAGTTAATACTAATGAAAACACATTGATTTTTATCATTTGTATTGGAAACAACATTGTCATATGTCTTTTCTTGGATCTAAATAATACGAAACCTCGCTCTATGATTTGAAGGTAAAATCCTCAAATATGGTTAAATAGTGACTTTTTTCACGTTTTTCATGTAGTTTGATACTACGTAAATATATTCATTTTAACCAATATTTCGATTCTATTTCATGTAGAATCACGATATGTGATTTGGCCGTCAAATATCAGAATTTCGCAAAATATTGCATTTTAAGCAAGTTTTCTTGCATTTTGTTTCATACGAAAAATCATCGAATTTAGCAATATTTTGACAATTATCATGCCCTTTTCCTTTATGTGATTTAAACAAAATATCATCGAATTAGGCAATATTTTGCCGTTTTCCACGTTTTTGTGAATTTTCAGTCTATGGGTATTAATTCATATATATATACGATAAAAATTATGCAAACACATAATTGATTAGATAATAACCTTAAATACTTTTTTCAATCATCTATTTGTTTCTCGTTAAAATACTGAGTACGATATTGAAAAGGGGAGAAGTTCTGTTTTTATTGCATATATCGACGTTTCAGCCGGAATAGAGCGATTTTCGTGTACATATTCCATCGGTAATATAAACGGAAAATCAGGAACATTTTAGTTAATACTAATGGAAACACATTGATTTTTATCATTTGTATTGGAAACAACATTGTCATATGTCTTTTCTTGGATCTAAATAATACGAAACCTCGCTCTATGATTTGAAGTTAAAATCCTCAAATATGGTTATATATTGACTTTTTTCACGTTTTTCATGTAGTTTGATATTACGTAAATATATTAATTTTTACCAATATTTCGATTCTATTTCATGTAGTATCACGATATATGATTTGGCCTTTAAATCAGAAGTTCGCATAATATTGCATTTTAAGCAAGTTTTCTTGCCTTTTGTTTCGTACGAAAAGTCATCGAATTTAGCAATATTTTGACGTTTATCATCC
The DNA here is from genome assembly GCF_040958095.1 of Procambarus clarkii. Lineage (NCBI taxonomy): Eukaryota > Metazoa > Arthropoda > Malacostraca > Decapoda > Cambaridae > Procambarus > Procambarus clarkii. The sequence goes on along the minus strand of NW_027189519.1, from coordinate 32,043 downwards.
CCTTTTCCTTTATGTGATTTAAACAAATTATCATCGAATTAGGCAATATTTTGCCGTTTTTCCACGTTTATGTGAATTTTCAGTTTATTGGTATTAATTCATTATATATACGATAAAAATGATGCAAACACATAATAATTATGATTAATGATTAAAATGATTAGATAATAACCTTAAATACTTCATTTTCAATCAACTATTTGTTTCTCGTTAAAATACTGAGTAAGATATTGAAAAGAGGGAAAAGTTCGGTTTTTATTGCATATATCAACGTTTCAGCCGGATTAGAGCGGTTTTACGTGTACATCTTCCCTCGGTAATATAAACGGAAAATCAGGAACATTTTAGTTAATTCTAATGAAAACACATTGATTTTTATCATTTGTATTGGAAACAACATTGTCATATATCTTTTCTTGGATCTAAATAATACGAAATCTCGCTCTATGATTTGAAGTTAAAATCCTCAAATATGGTTAAATAGTGACTTTTTTCACGTTTTTCATGTAGTTTGAAACTACGTAAATATATTCATTTTTACCAATATTTCGATTCTATTTCATGTAGTATCACGATATGTTATTTGGCCTTCAAATCTCAGAATTTCGCATAATATTGCATTTTAAGCAAGTTTTCTTGCATTTTGTTTCGTACGAAAAATCATCGAATTAGCAATATTTTGACGTTTATCATCCCCTTTTCCTTTATGTGATTTAAACAAAATATCATCGAATTAGGCAATATTTTGCCGTTTTTCCCCGTTTTTGTGAATTTTCAGTCTATGGGTATTAATTCATATATATACGATAAAAATTATGCAAACACATAATTGATTAGATAATAACCTTAAATACTTCATTTTCAATCATCTATTTGTTTCTCGTTAAAATACTGTGTAAGATATTGAAAAGGGGAGAAGTTCGGTTTTTATTGCATATATCGACGTTTCAGCCGGATTAGAGCGGTTTTACGTGTACATCTTCCCTCGGTAATATAAACGGAAAATCAGGAACATTTTAGTTAATTCTAATGAAAACACATTGATTTTTATCATTTGTATTGGAAACAACATTGTCATATGTCTTTTCTTGGATCTAAATAATACGAAACCTCGCTCTATGATTTGAAGTAAAATCCTCAAATATGGTTAAATAGTGACTTTTTTCACCTTTTTCATGTAGTTTAATACTACGTAAATATATTCATTTTAACCAATATTTCGATTCTATTTCATGTAGAATCACGATATGTGATTTGGCCGTCAAATATCAAAATTTCGCAAAATATTGCATTTTAAGCAAGTTTTCTTGCATTTTGTTTCGTACGAAAAATCATCGAATTTAGCAATATTTTGACGTTTATCATCCCCTTTTCCTTTATGTGACTTAAACAAAATATCATCGAATTAGGCAATATTTTGCCGTTTTCCACGTTTTTGTGAATTTACAGTCTATGGGTATTAATTCATATATATACGATAAAAATGATGCAAACACATAATTGATTAGATAATAACCTTAAATACTTCATTTTCAATCATCTATTTGTTTCTCGTTAAAATACTGAGTAAGATTGATGCAAACACATAATTAATTAATAAACACGAAAAGGGGAGAAGTTCTGTTTTTATTGCATATATCGACGTTTCAGCCGGAATAGAGCGATTTTCGTGTACATCTTCCATCGGTAATATAAACGGAAAATCAGTAACATTTTAGTTAATACTAATGAAAACACATTGATTTTTATCATTTGTATTGGAAACAACATTGTCATATGTCTTTTCTTGGATCTAAATAATACGAAACCTCGGTCTGTGATTTGAAGTTAAAATCCTCAAATATGGTTATATATTGATTTTTTCACGTTTTTCATGTAGTTTGATATTACGTAAATATATTCATTTTTACCAATATTTCGATACTATTTTATGTAGTATCACGATATGTGATTTGGCCATCAAATCTCAGAATTTCGCATAATATTGCATTTTAAGCAAGTTTTCTTGCATTTTGTTTCGTACGAAAAATCATCGAATTTAGCAATATTTTGACGTTTATCATCCCCTTTTCCTTTATGTGATTTAAACAAAATATCATCGAATTAGGCAATATTTTGCCGTTTTTCCCCGTTTTTGTGAATTTTCAGTCTATGGGTATTAATTCATATATATACGATAAAAATTATGCAAACACATAATTGATTAGATAATAACCTTAAATACTTCATTTTCAATCATCTATTTGTTTCTAGTTAAAATACTGAGTAAGATATTGAAAAGGGGAGAAGTTCGGTTTTTATTGCATATATCGGCGTTTCAGCCGGATTAGAGCGGTTTTACGTGTACATCTTCCCTCGGTAATATAAACGGAAAATCAGGAACATTTTAGTTAATTCTAATGAAAACACATTGATTTTTATCATTTGTATTGGAAACAACATTGTCATATGTCTTTTCTTGGATCTAAATAATACGAAACCTCGCTCTATGATTTGAAGTAAAATCCTCAAATATGGTTAAATAGTGACTTTTTTCACCTTTTTCATGTAGTTTAATACTACGTAAATATATTCATTTTAACCAATATTTCGATTCTATTTCATGTAGAATCACGATATGTGATTTGGCCGTCAAATATCAGAATTTCGCAAAATATTGCATTTTAAGCAAGTTTTCTTGCATTTTGTTTCGTACGAAAAATCATCGAATTTAGCAATATTTTGACGTTTATCATCCCCTTTTCCTTTATGTGACTTAAACAAAATATCATCGAATTAGGCAATATTTTGCCGTTTTCCACGTTTTTGTGAATTTACAGTCTATGCGTATTAATTCATATATATACGATAAAAATGATGCAAACACATAACTGATTAGATAATAACCTTAAATACTTCATTTTCAATCATCTATTTGTTTCTCGTTAAAATACTGAGTAAGATATTGAAAAGGGGAGAAGTTCGGTTTTTATTGCATATATCGACGTTTCAGCCGGATTAGAGCGGTTTTACGTGTACATCTTCCCCTGGTTATATAAACGGAAAATCAGGAACATTTTAGTTAATTCTAATGAAAACACATTGATTTTTATCATTTGTATTGGAAACAACATTGTCATATGTCTTTTCTTGGATCTAAATAATACGAAACCTCGCTCTGTGATTTGAAGTTAAAATCCTCAAATATGGTTAAATAGTGACTTTTTTCACCTTTTATTTATTTTTCACCTTTTCACCTTTATAATATGTAGTTTAATACTACGTAAATATATTCATTTTTACCAATATTTCGATTCTATTTCATGTAGAATCACGATATGTGATTTGGCCGTCAAATATCAGAATTTCGCAAAATATTGCATTTTAAGCAAGTTTTCTTGCATTTTGTTTCGTACGAAAAATCATCGAATTTAGCAATATTTTGACGTTTATCATCCCCTTTTCCTTTATGTGACTTAAACAAAATATCATCGAATTAGGCAATATTTTGCCGTTTTCCACGTTTTTGTGAATGTACAGTCTATGGGTATTAATTCATATATATACGATAAAAATGATGCAAACACATAATTGATTAGATAATAACCTTAAATACTTCATTTACAATCATCTATTTGTTTCTCGTTAAAATACTGAGTTAGATATTGAAAAGGGGAGAAGTTCTGTTTTTATTGCATATATCGACGTTTCAGCCGGAATAGAGCGATTTTCGTGTACATCTTCCATCAGTAATATAAACGGAAAATCAGTAACATTTTAGTTAATACTAATGAAAACACATTGATTTTTATCATTTGTATTGGAAACAACATTGTCATATGTCTTTTCTTGGATCTAAATAATACGAAACCTCGCTCTGTGATTTGAAGTTAAAATCCTCAAATATGGTTAAATATTGACTTTTTTCACGTTTTTCATGTAGTTTGATATTACGTAAATATATTCATTTTTACCAATATTTCGATACTATTTCATGTAGTATTACGATATGTGATTTGGCCTTCAAATCTTAGAATTTCGCATAATATTGCATTTTAAGCAAGTTTTCTTACATTTTGTTTCGTACAAAAAATCATCGAATTTAGCAATATTTTGACGTTTATCATCCCCTTTTCCTTTATGTGATTTAAACAAAATATCATCGAATTAGGCAATATTTTGCCGTTTTCCACGTTTTTGTGAATTTTCAGTCTATGGGTATTAATTCATATATATACGATAAAAATTATGCAAACACATAATTGATTAGATAATAACCTTAAATACTTCATTTTCAATCATCTATTTGTTTCTAGTTAAAATACTGAGTAAGATATTGAAAAGGGGAGAAGTTCGGTTTTTATTGCATATATCGGCGTTTCAGCCGGATTAGAGCGGTTTTACGTGTACATCTTCCCTCGGTAATATAAACGGAAAATCAGGAACATTTTAGTTAATTCTAATTGACATTGACATAAAAAACATAAAACACATTGATTTTTATCATTTGTATTGGAAACAACATTGTCATATGTCTTTTCTTGGATCTAAGTAATACGAAACCTCGCTCTATGATTTGAAGTTAAAATCCTCATATATGGTTAAATAGTGACTTTTTTCACGTTTTTCATGTAGTTTGATACTACGTAAATATATTCATTTTAACCAATATTTCGATTCTATTTCATGTAGAATCACGATATGTGATTTGGCCGTCAAATATCAGAATTTCGCAAAATATTGCATTTTAAGCAAGTTTTCTTGCATTTTGTTTCGTACGAAAAATCATCGAATTTAGCAATATTTAGACGTTCATCATCCCCTTTTCCTCTATGTGACTTAAACAAAATATCATCCAATTAGGCAATATTTTGCCGTTTTCCACGTTTTTGTGAATTTTCAGTCTATGGGTATTAATTCATATATATACGATAAAAATTATGCAAACACATAATTGATTAGATAATAACCTTAAATACTTCATTTTCAATCATCTATTTGTTTCTCGTTAAAATACTGAGTAAGATATTGAAAAGGGGAGAAGTTCTGTTTTTATTGCATATATCGACGTTTCAGCCGGAATAGAGCGATTTTCGTGTACATCTTCCATCGGTAATATAAACGGAAAATCAGTAACATTTTAGTTAATACTAATGAAAACACATTGATTTTTATCATTTGTATTGGAAACAACATTGTCATATGTCTTTTCTTGGATCTAAATAATACGAAACCTCGCTCTGTGATTTGAAGTTAAAATCCTCAAATATGGTTAAATATTGACTTTTTTCACGTTTTTCATGTAGTTTGATATTACGTAAATATATTCATTTTTACCAATATTTCGATACTATTTCATGTAGTATCACGATATGTGATTTGGCCTTCAAATCTTAGAATTTCGCATAATATTGCATTTTAAGCAAGTTTTCTTGCATTTTGTTTCGTACGAAAAATCATCGAATTTAGCAATATTTTGACGTTTATCATCCCCTTTTCCTTTATGTGAATTAAACAAAATATCATCGAATTAGGCAATATTTTGCCGTTTTCCACGTTATTGTGAATTTACAGTCTATGGGTATTACTTCATATATATACGATAAAAATTATGCAAACACATAATTGATTAGATAATAACCTTAAATACTTCATTTTCAATCATTTATTTGTTTCTCGTTAAAATACTGAGTATGATATTTAAAAGGGGAGAAGTTCGGTTTTTATTGCATATATCGACGTTTCAGCCGGATTAGAGCGGTTTTACGTGTACATCTTCCCTCGGTAATATAAACGGAGAATCAGGAACATTTTAGTTAATTCTAATGAAAACACATCGATTTTTATCATTTGTATTGGAAACAACATTGTCATATGTCTTTTCTTGGATCTAAGTAATACGAAACCTCGCTCTATGATTTGAAGTTAAAATCCTCATATATGGTTAAATAGTGACTTTTTTCACGTTTTTCATGTAGTTTGATACTAGGTAAATATATTCATTTTAACCAATATTTCGATTCTATTTCATGTAGAATCACGATATGTGATTTGGCCGTCAAATATCAGAATTTCGCAAAATATTGCATTTTAAGCAAGTTTTCTTGCATTTTGTTTCGTACGAAAAATCATCGAATTTAGCAATATTTTGACGTTTATCATCCCCTTTTCCTCTATGTGACTTAAACAAAATATCATCGAATTAGGCAATATTTTGCCGTTTTCCACGTTTTTGTGAATTTACAGTCTATGGGTATTAATTCATATATATACGATAAAAATGATGCAAACACATAATTGATTAGATAATAACCTTAAATACTTCATTTTCAATCATCTATTTGTTTCTCGTTAAAAAACTGAGTAAGATATTGAAAAGGGGAGAAGTTCTGTTTTTATTGCATATATCGACGTTTCAGCCGGAATAGAGCGATTTTCGTGTACATCTTCCATCGGTAATATAAACGGAAAATCAGTAACATTTCAGTTAATACTAATGAAAACACATTGATTTTTATCATTTGTATTGGAAACAACATTGTCATATGTCTTTTCTTGGATCTAAATAATACGAAACCTCGCTCTGTGATTTGAAGTTAAAATCCTCAAATATGGTTATATATTATATATATTCACTTTTTTCACGTTTTTCATGTTTTTTGATATTACGTAAATATATTCATTTTTACCAATATTTTGATACTATTTCACGTAGTATCACGATATGTGATTTGGCCTTCAAATCTCAGAATTTCGCATAATATTGAATTTTAAGCAAGTTTTCTTGCATTTTGTTTCGTACGAAAAATCATCGAATTTAGCAATATTTTGACGTTTATCATCCCCTTTTCCTTTATGTGAATTAGACAAAATATCATCGAATTAGGCAATATTTTGCCGTTTTCCACGTTTTTGTGAATTTACAGTCTATGGGTATTAATTCATATATATACGATAAAAATGATGCAAACACATAATTGATTAGATAATAACCTTAAATACTTCATTTTCAATCATCTATTTGTTTCTCGTTAAAATACTGAGTAAGATATTGAAAAGGGGAGAAGTTCTGTTTTTATTGCATATATCGACGTTTCAGCCGGAATAGAGCGATTTTCGTGTACATCTTCCATCAGTAATATAAACGGAAAATCAGTAACATTTCAGTTAATACTAATGAAAACACATTGATTTTTATCATTTGTATTGGAAACATTGTCATATGTCTTTTCTTGGATCTAAATAATACGAAACCTCGCTCTGTGATTTGAAGTTAAAATCCTCAAATATGGTTAAATATTGACTTTTTTCACGTTTTTCATGTAGTTTGATATTACGTAAATATATTCATTTTTACCAATATTTCGATACTATTTCATGTAGTATCACGATATGTGATTTGGCCTTCAAATCTTAGAATTTCGCATAATATTGCATTTTAAGCAAGTTTTCTTGCATTTTGTTTCGTACAAAAAGTCATCGAATTTACCAATATTTTGACGTTTATCATCCCCTTTTCCTTTATGTGATTTAAACAAAATATCATCGAATTAGGCAATATTTTGCCGTTTTTCCACGTTTTTGTGAATTTTCAGTCTATGGGTATTAATTCATATATATACGATAAAAATTATGCAAACACATAATTGATTAGATAATAACCCTAAATATTTCATTTTCAATCATCTATTTGTTTCTCGTTAAAATACTGAGTAAGATATTGAAAAGGGGAGAAGTTCGGTTTTTATTGCATATATCGACGTTTCAGCCGGATTAGAGCGGTTTTACGTGTACATCTTCCCTCGGTAATATAAACGGAAAATCAGGAACATTTTAGTTAATTCTAATTGACATTGACATAATAAACATAAAACACATTGATTTTTATCATTTGTATTGGAAACAACATTGTCATATGTCTTTTCTTGGATCTAAATAATACGAAACCTCGCTCTATGATTTGAAGTTAAAATCCTCAAATATGGTTAAATAGTGACTTTTTTCACCTTTTTCATGTAGTTTAATACTACGTAAATATATTCATTTTAACCAATATTTCGATTCTATTTCATGTAGAATCACGATATGTGATTTGGCCGTCAAATATCAGAATTTCGCAAAATATTGCATTTTAAGCAAGTTTTCTTGCATTTTGTTTCGTACGAAAAATCATCGAATTTAGCAATATTTTGACGTTTATCATCCCCTTTTCCTTTATGTGAATTAAACAAAATATCATCGAATTAGGCAATATTTTGCCGTTTTCCACGTTATTGTGAATTTACAGTCTATGGGTATTACTTCATATATATACGATAAAAATTATGCAAACACATAATTGATTAGATAATAACCTTAAATACTTCATTTTCAATCATCTATTTGTTTCTCGTTAAAATACTGAGTAAGATATTGAAAAGGGGAGAAGTTCTGTTTTTATTGCATATATCGACGTTTCAGCCGGAATAGAGCGATTTTCGTGTACATCTTCCATCAGTAATATAAACGGAAAATCAGTAACATTTCAGTTAATACTAATGAAAACACATTGATTTTTATCATTTGTATTGGAAACATTGTCATATGTCTTTTCTTGGATCTAAATAATACGAAACCTCGCTCTGTGATTTGAAGTTAAAATCCTCAAATATGGTTAAATATTGACTTTTTTCACGTTTTTCATGTAGTTTGATATTACGTAAATATATTCATTTTTACCAATATTTCGATACTATTTCATGTAGTATCACGATATGTGATTTGGCCTTCAAATCTTAGAATTTCGCATAATATTGCATTTTAAGCAAGTTTTCTTGCATTTTGTTTCGTACAAAAAGTCATCGAATTTACCAATATTTTGACGTTTATCATCCCCTTTTCCTTTATGTGATTTAAACAAAATATCATCGAATTAGGCAATATTTTGCCGTTTTTCCACGTTTTTGTGAATTTTCAGTCTATGGGTATTAATTCATATATATACGATAAAAATTATGCAAACACATAATTGATTAGATAATAACCCTAAATACTTCATTTTCAATCATCTATTTGTTTCTCGTTAAAATACTGAGTAAGATATTGAAAAGGGGAGAAGTTCGGTTTTTATTGCATATATCGACGTTTCAGCCGGATTAGAGCGGTTTTACGTGTACATCTTCCCTCGGTAATATAAACGGAAAATCAGGAACATTTTAATTAATTCTAATTGACATTGACATAATAAACATAAAACACATTGATTTTTATCATTTGTATTGGAAACAACATTGTCATATGTCTTTTCTTGGATCTAAATAATACGAAACCTCGCTCTGTGATTTGAAGTTAAAATCCTCAAATATGGTTAAATATTGACTTTTTTCACGTTTTTCATGTAGTTTGATATTACGTAAATATATTCATTTTTACCAATATTTCGATACTATTTCATGTAGTATCACGATATGTGATTTGGCCTTCAAATCTTAGAATTTCGCATAATATTGCATTTTAAGCAAGTTTTCTTGCATTTTGTTTCGTACGAAAAATCATCGAATTTAGCAATATTTTGACGTTTATCATCCCCTTTTCCTTTATGTGAATTAAACAAAATATCATCGAATTAGGCAATATTTTGCCGTTTTCCACGTTATTGTGAATTTACAGTCTATGGGTATTACTTCATATATATACGATAAAAATTATCCAAACACATAATTGATTAGATAATAACCTTAAATACTTCATTTTCAATCATTTATTTGTTTCTCGTTAAAATACTGAGTATGATATTTAAAAGGGGAGAAGTTCGGTTTTTATTGCAAATATCGACGTTTCAGCCGGATTAGAGCGGTTTTACGTGTACATCTTCCCTCGGTAATATAAACGGAGAATCAGGAACATTTTAGTTAATTCTAATGAAAACACATTGATTTTTATCATTTGTATTGGAAACAACATTGTCATATGTCTTTTCTTGGATCTAAGTAATACGAAACCTCGCTCTATGATTTGAAGTTAAAATCCTCATATATGGTTAAATAGTGACTTTTTTCACGTTTTTCATGTAGTTTGATACTACGTAAATATATTCATTTTAACCAATATTTCGATTCTATTTCATGTAGAATCACGATATGTGATTTGGCCGTCAAATATCAGAATTTCGCAAAATATTGCATTTTAAGCAAGTTTTCTTGCATTTTGTTTCGTACGAAAAATCATCGAATTTAGCAATATTTTGACGTTTATCATCCCCTTTTCCTCTATGTGACTTAAACAAAATATCATCGAATTAGGCAATATTTTGCCGTTTTCCACGTTTTTGTGAATTTACAGTCTATGGGTATTAATTCATATATATACGATAAAAATGATGCAAACACATAATTGATTAGATAATAACCTTAAATACTTCATTTTCAATCATCTATTTGTTTCTCGTTAAAAAACTGAGTAAGATATTGAAAAGGGGAGAAGTTCTGTTTTTATTGCATATATCGACGTTTCAGCCGGAATAGAGCGATTTTCGTGTACATCTTCCATCGGTAATATAAACGGAAAATCAGTAACATTTCAGTTAATACTAATGAAAACACATTGATTTTTATCATTTGTATTGGAAACAACATTGTCATATGTCTTTTCTTGGATCTAAATAATACGAAACCTCGCTCTGTGATTTGAAGTTAAAATCCTCAAATATGGTTATATATTATATATATTGACTTTTTTCACGTTTTTCATGTTTTTTGATATTACGTAAATATATTCATTTTTACCAATATTTTGATACTATTTCATGTAGAATCACGATATGTGATTTGGCCGTCAAATATCAGAATTTCGCAAAATATTGCATTTTAAGCAAGTTTTCTTGCATTTTGTTTCGTACGAAAAATCATCGAATTTAGCAATATTTTGACGTTTATCATCCCCTTTTCCTTTATGTGAATTAAACAAAATATCATCGAATTATGCAATATTTTGCCGTTTTCCACGTTTTTGTGAATTTACAGTCTATGGGTGTTAATTCATATATATACGATAAAAATGATGCAAACACATAATTGATTAGATAATAACCTTAAATACTTCATTTTCAATCATTTATTTGTTTCTCGTTAAAATACTGAGTATGATATTTAAAAGGGGAGAAGTTCGGTTTTTATTGCATATATCGACGTTTCAGCCGGATTAGAGCGGTTTTACGTGTACATCTTCCCTCGGTAATATAAACGGAAAATCAGGAACATTTTAGTTAATTCTAATTGACATTGACATAATAAACATAAAACACATTGATTTTTATCATTTGTATTGGAAACAACATTGTCATATGTCTTTTCTTGGATCTAAATAATACGAAACCTCGCTCAATGATTTGAAGTTAAAATCCTCAAATATGGTTAAATAGTGACTTTTTTCACCTTTTTCATGTAGTTTAATACTACGTAAATATATTCATTTTAACCAATATTTCGATTCTATTTCATGTAGAATCACGATATGTGATTTGGCCGTCAAATATCAGAATTTCGCAAAATATTGCATTTTAAGCAAGTTTTCTTGCATTTTGTTTCGTACGAAAAATCATCGAATTTAGCAATATTTTGACGTTTATCATCCCCTTTTCCTTTATGTGAATTAAACAAAATATCATCGAATTATGCAATATTTTGCCGTTTTCCACGTTTTTGTGAATTTACAGTCTATGGGTGTTAATTCATATATATACGATAAAAATTATGCAAACACATAATTGATTAGATAATAACCTTAAATACTTCATTTTCAATCATCTATTTGTTTCTCGTTAAAATACTGAGTAAGATATTGAAAAGGGGAGAAGTTCGGTTTTTATTGCATATATCGACGTTTCAGCCGGATTAGAGCGGTTTTACGTGTACATCTTCCCTCGGTAATATAAACGGAAAATCAGGAACATTTTAGTTAATTCTAATGAAAACACATTGATTTGTATCATTTGTATTGGAAACAACATTGTCATATGTCTTTTCTTGAATCTATATAATACGAAACCTCGCTCTATGATTTGAAGTTAAAATCCTCAAATATGGTTAAATAGTGACTTTTTTCACCTTTTTCATGTAGTTTAATACTACGTAAATATATTCATTTTAACCAATATTTCGATTCTATTTCATGTAGAATCACGATATGTGATTTGGCCGTCAAATATCAGAATTTCGCAAAATATTGCATTTTAAGCAAGTTTTCTTGCATTTTGTTTCGTACGAAAAATCATCGAATTTAGCAATATTTTGACGTTTATCATCCCCTTTTCCTTTATGTGACTTAAACAAAATATCGAATTAGGCAATATTTTGCCGTTTTCCACGTTTTTGTGAATTTACAGTCTATGGGTATTAATTCATATATATACGATAAAAATGATGCAAACACATAATTGATTAGATAATAACCTTAAATACTTCATTTTCAATCATCTATTTGTTTCTCGTTAAAATACTGAGTAAGATATGGAAAAGGGGAGAAGTTCTGTTTTTATTGCATATATCGACGTTTCAGCCGGAATTGAGCGATTTTCGTGTACATCTTCCATCGGTAATATAAACGGAAAATCAGTAACATTTTAGTTAATACTAATGAAAACACATTGATTTTTATCATTTGTATTGGAAACAACATTGTCATATGTCTTTTCTTGGATATAAATAATACGAAACCTCGCTCTGTGATTTGAAGTTAAAATCCTCAAATATGGTTATATATTGACTTTTTTCACGTTTTTCATGTAGTTTGATATTATGTAAATATATTCATTTTTACCAATATTTCGATACTATTTCATGTAGTATCACGATATGTGATTTGGCCGTCAAATATCAGAATTTCGCAAAATATTGCATTTTAAGCAAGTTTTCTTGCATTTTGTTTCGTACGAAAAATCATCGAATTTAGCAATATTTTGACGTTCATCATCCACTTTTCCTTTATGTGACTTAAACAAAATATCATCGAATTAGGCAATATTTTGCCGTTTTCCACGTTTTTGTGAATTTACAGTCTATGGGTATTAATTCATATATATACGATAACAATGATGCAAACACATAATTGATTAGATAATAACCTTAAATACTTCATTTTCAATCATCTATTTGTTTCTCGTTAAAATACTGAGTAAGATATTGAAAAGGGGAGAAGTTCGGTTTTTATTGCATATATCGACGTTTCAGCCGGAATAGAGCGATTTTCGTGTACATCTTCCTTCGGTAATATAAACGGAAAATCAGTAACATTTTAGTAAATACTAATGAAAACACATTGATTTTTATCATTTGTATTGGAAACAACATTGTCATATGTCTTTTCTTGGATCTAAATAATACGAAACCTCGCTCTGTGATTTGAAGTTAAAATCCTCAAATATGGATATATATTGACTTTTTTCACGTTTTTCATGTAGTTTGATATTACGTAAATATATTCATTTTTACCAATATTTCGATACTATTTCATGTAGTATCACGATATGTGATTTGGCCTTCAAATCTCAGAATTTCGCATAATATTGCATTTTAAGCAAGTTTTCTTGCATTTTGTTTCGTACGAAAAATCATCGAATTTAGCAATATTTTGACGTTTATCATCCCCTTTTCCTTTATGTGATTTAAACAAAATATCATCGAATTAGGCAATATTTTGCCGTTTTTCCACGTTTTTGTGAATTTTCAGTCTATGGGTATTAATTCATATATATACGATAAAAATTATGCAAACACATAATTGATTAGATAATAACCTTAAATACTTCATTTTCAATCATCTATTTGTTTCTCGTTAAAATACTGAGTAAGATATTGAAAAGGGGAGAAGTTCGGTTTTTATTGCATATATCGACGTTTCAGCCGGATTAGAGCGGTTTTACGTGTACATCTTCCCTCGGTAATATAAACGGAAAATCAGGAACATTTTAGTTAATTCTAATGAAAACACATTGATTTTTATCATTTGTATTGGAAACAACATTGTCATGTCTTTTCTTGGATCTAAATAATACGAAACCTCGCTCAATGATTTGAAGTTAAAATCCTCAAATATGGTTAAATAGTGACTTTTTTCACCTTTTTCATGTAGTTTAATACTACGTAAATATATTCATTTTAACCAATATTTCGATTCTATTTCATGTAGAATCACGATATGTGATTTGGCCGTCAAATATCAGAATTTCGCAAAATATTGCATTTTAAGCAAGTTTTCTTGCATTTTGTTTCGTACGAAAAATCATCGAATTTAGCAATATTTTGACGTTTATCATCCCCTTTTCCTTTATGTGAATTAAACAAAATATCATCGAATTATGCAATATTTTGCCGTTTTCCACGTTTTTGTGAATTTACAGTCTATGGGTGTTAATTCATATATATACGATAAAAATGATGCAAACACATAATTGATTAGATAATAACCTTAAATACTTCATTTTCAATCATCTATTTGTTTCTCGTTAAAATACTGAGTAAGATATTGAAAAGGGGAGAAGTTCGGTTTTTATTGCATATATCGACGTTTCAGCCGGATTAGAGCGGTTTTACGTGTACATCTTCCCTCGGTAATATAAACGGAAAATCAGGAACATTTTAGTTAATTCTAATGAAAACACATTGATTTGTATCATTTGTATTGGAAACAACATTGTCATATGTCTTTTCTTGAATCTATATAATACGAAACCTCGCTCTATGATTTGAAGTTAAAATCCTCAAATATGGTTAAATAGTGACTTTTTTCACCTTTTTCATGTAGTTTAATACTACGTAAATATATTCATTTTAACCAATATTTCGATTCTATTTCATGTAGAATCACGATATGTGATTTGGCCGTCAAATATCAGAATTTCGCAAAATATTGCATTTTAAGCAAGTTTTCTTGCATTTTGTTTCGTACGAAAAATCATCGAATTTAGCAATATTTTGACGTTTATCATCCCCTTTTCCTTTATGTGACTTAAACAAAATATCATCGAATTAGGCAATATTTTGCCGTTTTCCACGTTTTTGTGAATTTACAGTCTATGGGTATTAATTCATATATATACGATAAAAATGATGCAAACACATAATTGATTAGATAATAACCTTAAATACTTCATTTTCAATCATCTATTTGTTTCTCGTTAAAATACTGAGTAAGATATGGAAAAGGGGAGAAGTTCTGTTTTTATTGCATATATCGACGTTTCAGCCGGAATTGAGCGATTTTCGTGTACATCTTCCATCGGTAATATAAACGGAAAATCAGTAACATTTTAGTTAATACTAATGAAAACACATTGATTTTTATCATTTGTATTGGAAACAACATTGTCATATGTCTTTTCTTGGATATAAATAATACGAAACCTCGCTCTGTGATTTGAAGTTAAAATCCTCAAATATGGTTATATATTGACTTTTTTCACGTTTTTCATGTAGTTTGATATTATGTAAATATATTCATTTTTACCAATATTTCGATACTATTTCATGTAGTATCACGATATGTGATTTGGCCGTCAAATATCAGAATTTCGCAAAATATTGCATTTTAAGCAAGTTTTCTTGCATTTTGTTTCGTACGAAAAATCATCGAATTTAGCAATATTTTGACGTTCATCATCCACTTTTCCTTTATGTGACTTAAACAAAATATCATCGAATTAGGCAATATTTTGCCGTTTTCCACGTTTTTGTGAATTTACAGTCTATGGGTATTAATTCATATATATACGATAACAATGATGCAAACACATAATTGATTAGATAATAACCTTAAATACTTCATTTTCAATCATCTATTTGTTTCTCGTTAAAATACTGAGTAAGATATTGAAAAGGGGAGAAGTTCGGTTTTTATTGCATATATCGACGTTTCAGCCGGAATAGAGCGATTTTCGTGAACATCTTCCTTCGGTAATATAAACGGAAAATCAGTAACATTTTAGTTAATACTAATGAAAACACATTGATTTTTATCATTTGTATTGGAAACAACATTGTCATATGTCTTTTCTTGGATCTAAATAATACGAAACCTCGCTCTGTGATTTGAAGTTAAAATCCTCAAATATGGATATATATTGACTTTTTTCACGTTTTTCATGTAGTTTGATATTACGTAAATATATTCATTTTTACCAATATTTCGATACTATTTCATGTAGTATCACGATATGTGATTTGGCCTTCAAATCTCAGAATTTCGCATAATATTGCGTTTTAAGCAAGTTTTCTTGCATTTTGTTTCGTACGAAAAATCATCGAATTTAGCAATATTTTGACGTTTATCATCCCCTTTTCCTTTATGTGATTTAAACAAAATATCATCGAATTAGGCAATATTTTGCCGTTTTTCCACGTTTTTGTGAATTTTCAGTCTATGGGTATTAATTCATATATATACGATAAAAATTATGCAAACACATAATTGATTAGATAATAACCTTAAATACTTCATTTTCAATCATCTATTTGTTTCTCGTTAAAATACTGAGTAAGATATTGAAAAGGGGAGAAGTTCGGTTTTTATTGCATATATCGACGTTTCAGCCGGATTAGAGCGGTTTTACGTGTACATCTTCCCTCGGTAATATAAACGGAAAATCAGGAACATTTTAGTTAATTCTAATGAAAACACATTGATTTTTATCATTTGTATTGGAAACAACATTGTCATATGTCTTTTCTTGAATCTAAATAATACGAAACCTCGCTCTATGATTTGAAGTTAAAATCCTCAAATATGGTTAAATAGTGACTTTTTTCACCTTTTTCATGTAGTTTAATACTACGTAAATATATTCATTTTAACCAATATTTCGATTCTATTTCATGTAGAATCACGATATGTGATTTGGCCGTCAAATATCAGAATTTCGCAAAATATTGCATTTTAAGCAAGTTTTCTTGCATTTTGTTTCGTACGAAAAATCATCGAATTTAGCAATATTTTGACGTTTATCATCCCCTTTTCCTTTATGTGAATTAAACAAAATATCATCGAATTATGCAATATTTTGCCGTTTTCCACGTTTTTGTGAATTTACAGTCTATGGGTGTTAATTCATATATATACGATAAAAATGATGCAAACACATAATTGATTAGATAATAACCTTAAATACTTCATTTTCAATCATTTATTTGTTTCTCGTTAAAATACTGAGTATGATATTTAAAAGGGGAGAAGTTCGGTTTTTATTGCATATATCGACGTTTCAGCCGGATTAGAGCGGTTTTACGTGTACATCTTCCCTCGGTAATATAAACGGAAAATCAGGAACATTTTAGTTAATTCTAATTGACATTGACATAATAAACATAAAACACATTGATTTTTATCATTTGTATTGGAAACAACATTGTCATATGTCTTTTCTTGGATCTAAATAATACGAAACCTCGCTCAATGATTTGAAGTTAAAATCCTCAAATATGGTTAAATAGTGACTTTTTTCACCTTTTTCATGTAGTTTAATACTACGTAAATATATTCATTTTAACCAATATTTCGATTCTATTTCATGTAGAATCACGATATGTGATTTGGCCGTCAAATATCAGAATTTCGCAAAATATTGCATTTTAAGCAAGTTTTCTTGCATTTTGTTTCGTACGAAAAATCATCGAATTTAGCAATATTTTGACGTTTATCATCCCCTTTTCCTTTATGTGAATTAAACAAAATATCATCGAATTATGCAATATTTTGCCGTTTTCCACGTTTTTGTGAATTTACAGTCTATGGGTGTTAATTCATATATATACGATAAAAATTATGCAAACACATAATTGATTAGATAATAACCTTAAATACTTCATTTTCAATCATCTATTTGTTTCTCGTTAAAATACTGAGTAAGATATTGAAAAGGGGAGAAGTTCGGTTTTTATTGCATATATCGACGTTTCAGCCGGATTAGAGCGGTTTTACGTGTACATCTTCCCTCGGTAATATAAACGGAAAATCAGGAACATTTTAGTTAATTCTAATGAAAACACATTGATTTGTATCATTTGTATTGGAAACAACATTGTCATATGTCTTTTCTTGAATCTATATAATACGAAACCTCGCTCTATGATTTGAAGTTAAAATCCTCAAATATGGTTAAATAGTGACTTTTTTCACCTTTTTCATGTAGTTTAATGCTACGTAAATATATTCATTTTAACCAATATTTCGATTCTATTTCATGTAGAATCACGATATGTGATTTGGCCGTCAAATATCAGAATTTCGCAAAATATTGCATTTTAAGCAAGTTTTCTTGCATTTTGTTTCGTACGAAAAATCATCGAATTTAGCAATATTTTGACGTTTATCATCCCCTTTTCCTTTATGTGACTTAAACAAAATATCGAATTAGGCAATATTTTGCCGTTTTCCACGTTTTTGTGAATTTACAGTCTATGGGTATTAATTCATATATATACGATAAAAATGATGCAAACACATAATTGATTAGATAATAACCTTAAATACTTCATTTTCAATCATCTATTTGTTTCTCGTTAAAATACTGAGTAAGATATGGAAAAGGGGAGAAGTTCTGTTTTTATTGCATATATCGACGTTTCAGCCGGAATTGAGCGATTTTCGTGTACATCTTGCATCGGTAATATAAACGGAAAATCAGTAACATTTTAGTTAATACTAATGAAAACACATTGATTTTTATCATTTGTATTGGAAACAACATTGTCATATGTCTTTTCTTGGATATAAATAATACGAAACCTCGCTCTGTGATTTGAAGTTAAAATCCTCAAATATGGTTATATATTGACTTTTTTCACGTTTTTCATGTAGTTTGATATTATGTAAATATATTCATTTTTACCAATATTTCGATACTATTTCATGTAGTATCACGATATGTGATTTGGCCGTCAAATATCAGAATTTCGCAAAATATTGCATTTTAAGCAAGTTTTCTTGCATTTTGTTTCGTACGAAAAATCATCGAATTTAGCAATATTTTGACGTTCATCATCCACTTTTCCTTTATGTGACTTAAACAAAATATCATCGAATTAGGCAATATTTTGCCGTTTTCCACGTTTTTGTGAATTTACAGTCTATGGGTATTAATTCATATATATACGATAACAATGATGCAAACACATAATTGATTAGATAATAACCTTAAATACTTCATTTTCAATCATCTATTTGTTTCTCGTTAAAATACTGAGTAAGATATTGAAAAGGGGAGAAGTTCGGTTTTTATTGCATATATCGACGTTTCAGCCGGAATAGAGCGATTTTCGTGTACATCTTCCTTCGGTAATATAAACGGAAAATCAGTAACATTTTAGTAAATACTAATGAAAACACATTGATTTTTATCATTTGTATTGGAAACAACATTGTCATATGTCTTTTCTTGGATCTAAATAATACGAAACCTCGCTCTGTGATTTGAAGTTAAAATCCTCAAATATGGATATATATTGACTTTTTTCACGTTTTTCATGTAGTTTGATATTACGTAAATATATTCATTTTTACCAATATTTCGATACTATTTCATGTAGTATCACGATATGTGATTTGGCCTTCAAATCTCAGAATTTCGCATAATATTGCATTTTAAGCAAGTTTTCTTGCATTTTGTTTCGTACGAAAAATCATCGAATTTAGCAATATTTTGACGTTTATCATCCCCTTTTCCTTTATGTGATTTAAACAAAATATCATCGAATTAGGCAATATTTTGCCGTTTTTCCACGTTTTTGTGAATTTTCAGTCTATGGGTATTAATTCATATATATACGATAAAAATTATGCAAACACATAATTGATTAGATAATAACCTTAAATACTTCATTTTCAATCATCTATTTGTTTCTCGTTAAAATACTGAGTAAGATATTGAAAAGGGGAGAAGTTCGGTTTTTATTGCATATATCGACGTTTCAGCCGGATTAGAGCGGTTTTACGTGTACATCTTCCCTCGGTAATATAAACGGAAAATCAGGAACATTTTAGTTAATTCTAATGAAAACACATTGATTTTTATCATTTGTATTGGAAACAACATTGTCATGTCTTTTCTTGGATCTAAATAATACGAAACCTCGCTCAATGATTTGAAGTTAAAATCCTCAAATATGGTTAAATAGTGACTTTTTTCACCTTTTTCATGTAGTTTAATACTACGTAAATATATTCATTTTAACCAATATTTCGATTCTATTTCATGTAGAATCACGATATGTGATTTGGCCGTCAAATATCAGAATTTCGCAAAATATTGCATTTTAAGCAAGTTTTCTTGCATTTTGTTTCGTACGAAAAATCATCGAATTTAGCAATATTTTGACGTTTATCATCCCCTTTTCCTTTATGTGAATTAAACAAAATATCATCGAATTATGCAATATTTTGCCGTTTTCCACGTTTTTGTGAATTTACAGTCTATGGGTGTTAATTCATATATATACGATAAAAATGATGCAAACACATAATTGATTAGATAATAACCTTAAATACTTCATTTTCAATCATCTATTTGTTTCTCGTTAAAATACTGAGTAAGATATTGAAAAGGGGAGAAGTTCGGTTTTTATTGCATATATCGACGTTTCAGCCGGATTAGAGCGGTTTTACGTGTACATCTTCCCTCGGTAATATAAACGGAAAATCAGGAACATTTTAGTTAATTCTAATGAAAACACATTGATTTGTATCATTTGTATTGGAAACAACATTGTCATATGTCTTTTCTTGAATCTATATAATACGAAACCTCGCTCTATGATTTGAAGTTAAAATCCTCAAATATGGTTAAATAGTGACTTTTTTCACCTTTTTCATGTAGTTTAATACTACGTAAATATATTCATTTTAACCAATATTTCGATTCTATTTCATGTAGAATCACGATATGTGATTTGGCCGTCAAATATCAGAATTTCGCAAAATATTGCATTTTAAGCAAGTTTTCTTGCATTTTGTTTCGTACGAAAAATCATCGAATTTAGCAATATTTTGACGTTTATCATCCCCTTTTCCTTTATGTGACTTAAACAAAATATCATCGAATTAGGCAATATTTTGCCGTTTTCCACGTTTTTGTGAATTTACAGTCTATGGGTATTAATTCATATATATACGATAAAAATGATGCAAACACATAATTGATTAGATAATAACCTTAAATACTTCATTTTCAATCATCTATTTGTTTCTCGTTAAAATACTGAGTAAGATATGGAAAAGGGGAGAAGTTCTGTTTTTATTGCATATATCGACGTTTCAGCCGGAATTGAGCGATTTTCGTGTACATCTTCCATCGGTAATATAAACGGAAAATCAGTAACATTTTAGTTAATACTAATGAAAACACATTGATTTTTATCATTTGTATTGGAAACAACATTGTCATATGTCTTTTCTTGGATATAAATAATACGAAACCTCGCTCTGTGATTTGAAGTTAAAATCCTCAAATATGGTTATATATTGACTTTTTTCACGTTTTTCATGTAGTTTGATATTATGTAAATATATTCATTTTTACCAATATTTCGATACTATTTCATGTAGTATCACGATATGTGATTTGGCCGTCAAATATCAGAATTTCGCAAAATATTGCATTTTAAGCAAGTTTTCTTGCATTTTGTTTCGTACGAAAAATCATCGAATTTAGCAATATTTTGACGTTCATCATCCACTTTTCCTTTATGTGACTTAAACAAAATATCATCGAATTAGGCAATATTTTGCCGTTTTCCACGTTTTTGTGAATTTACAGTCTATGGGTATTAATTCATATATATACGATAACAATGATGCAAACACATAATTGATTAGATAATAACCTTAAATACTTCATTTTCAATCATCTATTTGTTTCTCGTTAAAATACTGAGTAAGATATTGAAAAGGGGAGAAGTTCGGTTTTTATTGCATATATCGACGTTTCAGCCGGAATAGAGCGATTTTCGTGAACATCTTCCTTCGGTAATATAAACGGAAAATCAGTAACATTTTAGTTAATACTAATGAAAACACATTGATTTTTATCATTTGTATTGGAAACAACATTGTCATATGTCTTTTCTTGGATCTAAATAATACGAAACCTCGCTCTGTGATTTGAAGTTAAAATCCTCAAATATGGATATATATTGACTTTTTTCACGTTTTTCATGTAGTTTGATATTACGTAAATATATTCATTTTTACCAATATTTCGATACTATTTCATGTAGTATCACGATATGTGATTTGGCCTTCAAATCTCAGAATTTCGCATAATATTGCGTTTTAAGCAAGTTTTCTTGCATTTTGTTTCGTACGAAAAATCATCGAATTTAGCAATATTTTGACGTTTATCATCCCCTTTTCCTTTATGTGATTTAAACAAAATATCATCGAATTAGGCAATATTTTGCCGTTTTTCCACGTTTTTGTGAATTTTCAGTCTATGGGTATTAATTCATATATATACGATAAAAATTATGCAAACACATAATTGATTAGATAATAACCTTAAATACTTCATTTTCAATCATCTATTTGTTTCTCGTTAAAATACTGAGTAAGATATTGAAAAGGGGAGAAGTTCGGTTTTTATTGCATATATCGACGTTTCAGCCGGATTAGAGCGGTTTTACGTGTACATCTTCCCTCGGTAATATAAACGGAAAATCAGGAACATTTTAGTTAATTCTAATGAAAACACATTGATTTTTATCATTTGTATTGGAAACAACATTGTCATATGTCTTTTCTTGAATCTAAATAATACGAAACCTCGCTCTATGATTTGAAGTTAAAATCCTCAAATATGGTTAAATAGTGACTTTTTTCACCTTTTTCATGTAGTTTAATACTACGTAAATATATTCATTTTAACCAATATTTCGATTCTATTTCATGTAGAATCACGATATGTGATTTGGCCGTCAAATATCAGAATTTCGCAAAATATTGCATTTTAAGCAAGTTTTCTTGCATTTTGTTTCGTACGAAAAATCATCGAATTTAGCAATATTTTGACGTTTATCATCCCCTTTTCCTTTATGTGAATTAAACAAAATATCATCGAATTATGCAATATTTTGCCGTTTTCCACGTTTTTGTGAATTTACAGTCTATGGGTGTTAATTCATATATATACGATAAAAATGATGCAAACACATAATTGATTAGATAATAACCTTAAATACTTCATTTTCAATCATTTATTTGTTTCTCGTTAAAATACTGAGTATGATATTTAAAAGGGGAGAAGTTCGGTTTTTATTGCATATATCGACGTTTCAGCCGGATTAGAGCGGTTTTACGTGTACATCTTCCCTCGGTAATATAAACGGAAAATCAGGAACATTTTAGTTAATTCTAATTGACATTGACATAATAAACATAAAACACATTGATTTTTATCATTTGTATTGGAAACAACATTGTCATATGTCTTTTCTTGGATCTAAATAATACGAAACCTCGCTCAATGATTTGAAGTTAAAATCCTCAAATATGGTTAAATAGTGACTTTTTTCACCTTTTTCATGTAGTTTAATACTACGTAAATATATTCATTTTAACCAATATTTCGATTCTATTTCATGTAGAATCACGATATGTGATTTGGCCGTCAAATATCAGAATTTCGCAAAATATTGCATTTTAAGCAAGTTTTCTTGCATTTTGTTTCGTACGAAAAATCATCGAATTTAGCAATATTTTGACGTTTATCATCCCCTTTTCCTTTATGTGAATTAAACAAAATATCATCGAATTATGCAATATTTTGCCGTTTTCCACGTTTTTGTGAATTTACAGTCTATGGGTGTTAATTCATATATATACGATAAAAATTATGCAAACACATAATTGATTAGATAATAACCTTAAATACTTCATTTTCAATCATCTATTTGTTTCTCGTTAAAATACTGAGTAAGATATTGAAAAGGGGAGAAGTTCGGTTTTTATTGCATATATCGACGTTTCAGCCGGATTAGAGCGGTTTTACGTGTACATCTTCCCTCGGTAATATAAACGGAAAATCAGGAACATTTTAGTTAATTCTAATGAAAACACATTGATTTGTATCATTTGTATTGGAAACAACATTGTCATATGTCTTTTCTTGAATCTATATAATACGAAACCTCGCTCTATGATTTGAAGTTAAAATCCTCAAATATGGTTAAATAGTGACTTTTTTCACCTTTTTCATGTAGTTTAATACTACGTAAATATATTCATTTTAACCAATATTTCGATTCTATTTCATGTAGAATCACGATATGTGATTTGGCCGTCAAATATCAGAATTTCGCAAAATATTGCATTTTAAGCAAGTTTTCTTGCATTTTGTTTCGTACGAAAAATCATCGAATTTAGCAATATTTTGACGTTTATCATCCCCTTTTCCTTTATGTGACTTAAACAAAATATCGAATTAGGCAATATTTTGCCGTTTTCCACGTTTTTGTGAATTTACAGTCTATGGGTATTAATTCATATATATACGATAAAAATGATGCAAACACATAATTGATTAGATAATAACCTTAAATACTTCATTTTCAATCATCTATTTGTTTCTCGTTAAAATACTGAGTAAGATATGGAAAAGGGGAGAAGTTCTGTTTTTATTGCATATATCGACGTTTCAGCCGGAATTGAGCGATTTTCGTGTACATCTTCCATCGGTAATATAAACGGAAAATCAGTAACATTTTAGTTAATACTAATGAAAACACATTGATTTTTATCATTTGTATTGGAAACAACATTGTCATATGTCTTTTCTTGGATATAAATAATACGAAACCTCGCTCTGTGATTTGAAGTTAAAATCCTCAAATATGGTTATATATTGACTTTTTTCACGTTTTTCATGTAGTTTGATATTATGTAAATATATTCATTTTTACCAATATTTCGATACTATTTCATGTAGTATCACGATATGTGATTTGGCCGTCAAATATCAGAATTTCGCAAAATATTGCATTTTAAGCAAGTTTTCTTGCATTTTGTTTCGTACGAAAAATCATCGAATTTAGCAATATTTTGACGTTCATCATCCACTTTTCCTTTATGTGACTTAAACAAAATATCATCGAATTAGGCAATATTTTGCCGTTTTCCACGTTTTTGTGAATTTACAGTCTATGGGTATTAATTCATATATATACGATAACAATGATGCAAACACATAATTGATTAGATAATAACCTTAAATACTTCATTTTCAATCATCTATTTGTTTCTCGTTAAAATACTGAGTAAGATATTGAAAAGGGGAGAAGTTCGGTTTTTATTGCATATATCGACGTTTCAGCCGGAATAGAGCGATTTTCGTGTACATCTTCCTTCGGTAATATAAACGGAAAATCAGTAACATTTTAGTAAATACTAATGAAAACACATTGATTTTTATCATTTGTATTGGAAACAACATTGTCATATGTCTTTTCTTGGATCTAAATAATACGAAACCTCGCTCTGTGATTTGAAGTTAAAATCCTCAAATATGGATATATATTGACTTTTTTCACGTTTTTCATGTAGTTTGATATTACGTAAATATATTCATTTTTACCAATATTTCGATACTATTTCATGTAGTATCACGATATGTGATTTGGCCTTCAAATCTCAGAATTTCGCATAATATTGCATTTTAAGCAAGTTTTCTTGCATTTTGTTTCGTACGAAAAATCATCGAATTTAGCAATATTTTGACGTTTATCATCCCCTTTTCCTTTATGTGATTTAAACAAAATATCATCGAATTAGGCAATATTTTGCCGTTTTTCCACGTTTTTGTGAATTTTCAGTCTATGGGTATTAATTCATATATATACGATAAAAATTATGCAAACACATAATTGATTAGATAATAACCTTAAATACTTCATTTTCAATCATCTATTTGTTTCTCGTTAAAATACTGAGTAAGATATTGAAAAGGGGAGAAGTTCGGTTTTTATTGCATATATCGACGTTTCAGCCGGATTAGAGCGGTTTTACGTGTACATCTTCCCTCGGTAATATAAACGGAAAATCAGGAACATTTTAGTTAATTCTAATGAAAACACATTGATTTTTATCATTTGTATTGGAAACAACATTGTCATGTCTTTTCTTGGATCTAAATAATACGAAACCTCGCTCAATGATTTGAAGTTAAAATCCTCAAATATGGTTAAATAGTGACTTTTTTCACCTTTTTCATGTAGTTTAATACTACGTAAATATATTCATTTTAACCAATATTTCGATTCTATTTCATGTAGAATCACGATATGTGATTTGGCCGTCAAATATCAGAATTTCGCAAAATATTGCATTTTAAGCAAGTTTTCTTGCATTTTGTTTCGTACGAAAAATCATCGAATTTAGCAATATTTTGACGTTTATCATCCCCTTTTCCTTTATGTGAATTAAACAAAATATCATCGAATTATGCAATATTTTGCCGTTTTCCACGTTTTTGTGAATTTACAGTCTATGGGTGTTAATTCATATATATACGATAAAAATGATGCAAACACATAATTGATTAGATAATAACCTTAAATACTTCATTTTCAATCATCTATTTGTTTCTCGTTAAAATACTGAGTAAGATATTGAAAAGGGGAGAAGTTCGGTTTTTATTGCATATATCGACGTTTCAGCCGGATTAGAGCGGTTTTACGTGTACATCTTCCCTCGGTAATATAAACGGAAAATCAGGAACATTTTAGTTAATTCTAATGAAAACACATTGATTTGTATCATTTGTATTGGAAACAACATTGTCATATGTCTTTTCTTGAATCTATATAATACGAAACCTCGCTCTATGATTTGAAGTTAAAATCCTCAAATATGGTTAAATAGTGACTTTTTTCACCTTTTTCATGTAGTTTAATACTACGTAAATATATTCATTTTAACCAATATTTCGATTCTATTTCATGTAGAATCACGATATGTGATTTGGCCGTCAAATATCAGAATTTCGCAAAATATTGCATTTTAAGCAAGTTTTCTTGCATTTTGTTTCGTACGAAAAATCATCGAATTTAGCAATATTTTGACGTTTATCATCCCCTTTTCCTTTATGTGACTTAAACAAAATATCATCGAATTAGGCAATATTTTGCCGTTTTCCACGTTTTTGTGAATTTACAGTCTATGGGTATTAATTCATATATATACGATAAAAATGATGCAAACACATAATTGATTAGATAATAACCTTAAATACTTCATTTTCAATCATCTATTTGTTTCTCGTTAAAATACTGAGTAAGATATGGAAAAGGGGAGAAGTTCTGTTTTTATTGCATATATCGACGTTTCAGCCGGAATTGAGCGATTTTCGTGTACATCTTCCATCGGTAATATAAACGGAAAATCAGTAACATTTTAGTTAATACTAATGAAAACACATTGATTTTTATCATTTGTATTGGAAACAACATTGTCATATGTCTTTTCTTGGATATAAATAATACGAAACCTCGCTCTGTGATTTGAAGTTAAAATCCTCAAATATGGTTATATATTGACTTTTTTCACGTTTTTCATGTAGTTTGATATTATGTAAATATATTCATTTTTACCAATATTTCGATACTATTTCATGTAGTATCACGATATGTGATTTGGCCGTCAAATATCAGAATTTCGCAAAATATTGCATTTTAAGCAAGTTTTCTTGCATTTTGTTTCGTACGAAAAATCATCGAATTTAGCAATATTTTGACGTTCATCATCCACTTTTCCTTTATGTGACTTAAACAAAATATCATCGAATTAGGCAATATTTTGCCGTTTTCCACGTTTTTGTGAATTTACAGTCTATGGGTATTAATTCATATATATACGATAACAATGATGCAAACACATAATTGATTAGATAATAACCTTAAATACTTCATTTTCAATCATCTATTTGTTTCTCGTTAAAATACTGAGTAAGATATTGAAAAGGGGAGAAGTTCGGTTTTTATTGCATATATCGACGTTTCAGCCGGAATAGAGCGATTTTCGTGAACATCTTCCTTCGGTAATATAAACGGAAAATCAGTAACATTTTAGTTAATACTAATGAAAACACATTGATTTTTATCATTTGTATTGGAAACAACATTGTCATATGTCTTTTCTTGGATCTAAATAATACGAAACCTCGCTCTGTGATTTGAAGTTAAAATCCTCAAATATGGATATATATTGACTTTTTTCACGTTTTTCATGTAGTTTGATATTACGTAAATATATTCATTTTTACCAATATTTCGATACTATTTCATGTAGTATCACGATATGTGATTTGGCCTTCAAATCTCAGAATTTCGCATAATATTGCGTTTTAAGCAAGTTTTCTTGCATTTTGTTTCGTACGAAAAATCATCGAATTTAGCAATATTTTGACGTTTATCATCCCCTTTTCCTTTATGTGATTTAAACAAAATATCATCGAATTAGGCAATATTTTGCCGTTTTTCCACGTTTTTGTGAATTTTCAGTCTATGGGTATTAATTCATATATATACGATAAAAATTATGCAAACACATAATTGATTAGATAATAACCTTAAATACTTCATTTTCAATCATCTATTTGTTTCTCGTTAAAATACTGAGTAAGATATTGAAAAGGGGAGAAGTTCGGTTTTTATTGCATATATCGACGTTTCAGCCGGATTAGAGCGGTTTTACGTGTACATCTTCCCTCGGTAATATAAACGGAAAATCAGGAACATTTTAGTTAATTCTAATGAAAACACATTGATTTTTATCATTTGTATTGGAAACAACATTGTCATATGTCTTTTCTTGAATCTAAATAATACGAAACCTCGCTCTATGATTTGAAGTTAAAATCCTCAAATATGGTTAAATAGTGACTTTTTTCACCTTTTTCATGTAGTTTAATACTACGTAAATATATTCATTTTAACCAATATTTCGATTCTATTTCATGTAGAATCACGATATGTGATTTGGCCGTCAAATATCAGAATTTCGCAAAATATTGCATTTTAAGCAAGTTTTCTTGCATTTTGTTTCGTACGAAAAATCATCGAATTTAGCAATATTTTGACGTTTATCATCCCCTTTTCCTTTATGTGACTTAAACAAAATATCATCGAATTAGGCAATATTTTGCCGTTTTCCACGTTTTTGTGAATTTACAGTCTATGGGTATTAATTCATATATATACGATAAAAATGATGCAAACACATAATTGATTAGATAATAACCTTAAATACTTCATTTTCAATCATCTAT
This sequence comes from Procambarus clarkii, assembly GCF_040958095.1. Lineage (NCBI taxonomy): Eukaryota > Metazoa > Arthropoda > Malacostraca > Decapoda > Cambaridae > Procambarus > Procambarus clarkii. The sequence goes on along the minus strand of NW_027189519.1, from coordinate 2,786 downwards.
TTGTTTCTCGTTAAAATACCGAGTAAGATATGGAAAAGGGGAGAAGTTCTGTTTTTATTGCATATATCGACGTTTCAGCCGGAATAGAGCGATTTTCGTGTACATCTTCCACCGGTAATATAAACGGAAAATCAGTAACATTTTAGTTAATACTAATGAAAACACATTGATTTTTATCATTTGTATTGGAAACAACATTGTCATATGTCTTTTCTTGGATATAAATAATACGAAACCTCGCTCTGTGATTTGAAGTTAAAATCCTCAAATATGGTTATATATTGACTTTTTTCAAGTTTTTCATGTAGTTTGATATTACGTAAATATATTCATTTTTACCAATATTTCGATACTATTTCATGTAGTATCACGATATGTGATTTGGCCGTCAAATATCAGAATTTCGCAAAATATTGCATTTTAAGCAAGTTTTCTTGCATTTTGTTTCGTACGAAAAATCATCGAATTTAGCAATATTTTGACGTTTATCATCCCCTTTTCCTTTATGTGACTTAAACAAAATATCATCGAATTAGGCAATATTTTGCCGTTTTTCCACGTTTTTGTGAATTTTCAGTCTATGGGTATTAATTCATATATATACGATAAAAATTATGCAAACACATAATTGATTAGATAATAACCTTAAATACTTCATTTTCAATCATCTATTTGTTTCTCATTAAAATACTGAGTAAGATATTGAAAAGGGGAGAAGTTCGGTTTTTATTGCATATATCGACGTTTCAGCCGGATTAGAGCGGTTTTACGTGTACATCTTCCCTCGGTAATATAAACGGAAAATCAGGAACATTTTAGTTAATTCTAATGAAAACACATTGATTTTTATCATTTGTATTGGAAACAACATTGTCATATGTCTTTTCTTGGATCTAAATAATACGAAACCTCGCTCTATGATTTGAAGGTAAAATCTTCAAATATGGTAAAATAGTGACTTTTTCACGTTAATCATGTAGTTTGATATTACGTAAATATATTCATTTTAACCAATATTTCGATTCTATTTCATGTAGAATCACGATATGTGATTTGGCCGTCATATATCAGAATTTCGCAAAATATTGCATTTTAAGCAAGTTTTCTTGCATTTTGTTTCGTACGAAAAATCATCGAATTTAGCAATATTTTGACGTTTATCATCCCCTTTTCCTTTATGTGACTTAAACAAAATATCATCGAATTAGGCAATATTTTGCCGTTTTCCACGTTTTTGTGAATTTACAGTCTATGGGTATTAATTCATATATATACGATAAAAATGATGCAAACACATAATTGATTAGATAATAACCTTAAATACTTCATTTTCAATCATCTATTTGTTTCTCGTTAAAATACTGAGTAAGATATGGAAAAGGGGAGAAGTTCTGTTTTTATTGCATATATCGACGTTTCAGCCGGAATAGAGCGATTTTCGTGTACATCTTCCATCGGTAATATAAACGGAAAATCAGTAACATTTTAGTTAATACTAATGAAAACACATTGATTTTTATCATTTGTATTGGAAACAACATTGTCATATGTCTTTTCTTGGATCTAAATAATACGAAACCTCGCTCTGTGATTTGAAGTTAAAATCCTCAAATATGGTTAAATAGTGACTTTTTTCACCTTTTTCATGTAGTTTAATACTACGTAAATATATTCATTTTAACCAATATTTCGATTCTATTTCATGTAGAATCACGATATGTGATTTGGCCGTCAAATATCAGAATTTCGCAAAATATTGCATTTTAAGCAAGTTTTCTTGCATTTTGTTTCGTACGAAAAATCATCGAATTTAGCAATATTTTGACGTTTATCATCCCCTTTTCCTTTATGTGACTTAAACAAAATATCATCGAATTAGGCAATATTTTGCCGTTTTCCACGTTTTTGTGAATTTACAGTCTATGGGTATTAATTCATATATATACGATAAAAATGATGCAAACACATAATTGATTAGATAATAACCTTAAATACTTCATTTTCAATCATCTATTTGTTTCTCGTTAAAATACTGAGTAAGATATTGAAAAGGGGAGAAGTTCGGTTTTTATTGCATATATCGACGTTTCAGCCGGATTAGAGCGGTTTTACGTGTACGTCTTCCCTCGGTAATATAAACGGAAAATCAGGAACATTTTAGTTAATTCTAATGAAAACACATTGATTTGTATCATTTGTATTGGAAACAACATTGTCATATGTCTTTTCTTGAATCTATATAATACGAAACCTCGCTCTATGATTTGAAGTTAAAATCCTCAAATATGGTTAAATAGTGACTTTTTTCACCTTTTTCATGTAGTTTAATACTACGTAAATATATTCATTTTAACCAATATTTCGATTCTATTTCATGTAGAATCACGATATGTGATTTGGCCGTCAAATATCAGAATTTCGCAAAATATTGCATTTTAAGCAAGTTTTCTTGCATTTTGTTTCGTACGAAAAATCATCGAATTTAGCAATATTTTGACGTTTATCATCCCCTTTTCCTTTATGTGACTTAAACAAAATATCATCGAATTAGGCAATATTTTGCCGTTTTCCACGTTTTTGTGAATTTACAGTCTATGGGTATTAATTCATATATATACGATAAAAATGATGCAAACACATAATTGATTAGATAATAACCTTAAATACTTCATTTTCAATCATCTATTTGTTTCTCGTTAAAATACTGAGTAAGATATGGAAAAGGGGAGAAGTTCTGTTTTTATTGCATATATCGACGTTTCAGCCGGAATAGAGCGATTTTCGTG